>NC_053025.1:245314320-245424192 GCF_003073215.2 Triticum urartu
AAGCCTATGTTTGGATATCGGAAGTGTTCCGGGTGAAATCGGGATTTTACCGGAGTACCGGGAAGGTTACCGGAACCCCCCGGGAGCTAAATGGGCCATGATGGGCCTTAGTGGAAAAGAGAAGAGGCAGCCCTACATGGGCTGCACGCCTCCCCCTTCCCCCAGTCCTATTAGGACTAGGAGAGGTGGCCGGCCCGTCTCTCTCTTTTCCCCCTCCGCGAATCCTATTCCAACTAGGATTGGGGGGGGGAATCCTACTCCCAGAGGGAGTAGGACTCTCCTGGCGCGCCACACCTTGGCCGGCCAGCCTCCCCCCTCTAGTCCTTTATATACTGAGGCAGAGGCACCCTAGAACACACAAGTTGATCCATGTGATCTATTCCTTAGCCGTGTGCGGTGCCCCCATCCACCATAGTCCTCGATAATACTGTAGCGGAGTTTAGGCGAAGCCCTGCTGCTGTAGTACATCAAGATCGTCACCACGCCGTCATGCTGACGGAACTCTTCCCCAACACTTTGCTGGATCAGAGTCTGGGGATCGTCATCGAGCTGAACGTGTGCTCGAACTCGAAGGTGCCGTAGTTTCGGTGCTTGATCGGTTGGATCGTGAAGACGTACGACTACTTCCTCTACGTTGTGTCAACGCTTCCGCAGTCGGTCTGCGTGGGTACGTAGACAACACTCTCCCCTCTCGTTGCTATGCATCACATGATCTTGCGTGTGCGTAGGAATTTTTTTGAAATTACTACGAAACCCAACAGTGGCATTCGAGCCTAGGTTATTTATGTTGATGTTATATGCACGAGTAGAACACAAGTGAGTTGTGGGCAATATAAGTCATACTGCCTACCAGCATGCCATACTTTGGTTCGGCGGCATTGTTGGACGAGACGACCCGGACCAACATTACGCGTACGCTTACGCGAGACCGGTTCCCCCGACGTGCTTTGCACATAGGTGGCTTGCGGGCGACTGTCTCTCCAACTTTAGTTGAACCAAGTATGGCTACGCCCGGTCCTTGCGAAGGTTAAAACGGAGTCTATTTGACAAACTATCGTTGTGGTTTTGATGCATAGGTGAGATTGGTTCTTGCTTAAGCCCGTAGCAGCCACGTAAAACTTGCAACAACAAAGTAGAGGACGTCTAACTTGTTTTTGCAGGGCATGTTATGATGTGATATGGTCAAGACATGATGCTGAATTTTGTTGTATAAGATGATGATGTTTTGTAACCGAGTTATCGGCAACTGGCAGGAGCCATATGGTTGTCGCTTTATTGTATGCAATGCAATTGCGATGTAATGCTTTACTTTATTACTAAGCAGTAGTGATAGTCGTAGAAGCATAAGCTTGGCGAGACGACAACGATGCTACGATGGAGATCAATGTGTCACGCCGGTGACGATGGTGATCACGACGGTGCTTCGGAGATGGAGATCACAAGCACAAGATGATGATGGCCATATCATATCACTTATATTGATTGCATGTGATGTTTATCCTTTTATGCACCTTATCTTGCTTTGATTGACGGTAGCATTATAAGATGATCTCTCACTAAATTATCAAGAAGTGTTCTCCCTGAGTATGCACCGTTGCGAAAGTTCTTCGTGCTGAGACACCACGTGATGATCGGGTGTGATAGGTTCTACGTTCAAATACAACGGGTGCAAAACAGTTACACACGCGGAATACTCAGGTTATACTTGACGAGCCAAGCATATACAGATATGGCCTCGGAACACAGAGACCGAAAGGTCGAGCGTGAATCATATAGTAGATATGATCAACATAACGATGTTCACCATTGAAAACTACTCCATCTCACGTGATGATCGGTTATGGTTTAGTTGATTTGGATCACGTAATCACTTAGAGGATTAGAGGGATGTCTATCTAAGTGGGAGTTCTTTAATTAATTTGATTAACTGAACTTAAATTTATCATGAAACTTAGTACCTGATTAGTATCTTGCTTGTTTATGTTTAATTGTAGATAGATGGCTCGTGCTGTTGTTCCGTTGAATTTTAATGCGTTCCTTGAGAAAGCAAAGTTGAAAGATGATGGTAGCAATTACACGGACTGGGTCCGTAACTTGAGGATTATCCTCATTTCTGCACAGAAGAATTACGTCCTGGAAGCACCGCTGGGTGCCAGGCCTTCTGCAGGAGCAACGCCGGATGTTATGAACGTCTGGCGGAGCAAAGCTGATGACTACTCGATAGTTCAGTGTGCCATGCTTTACGGCTTAGAATCGGGACTTCAACGACGTTTTGAACGTCATGGAGCATATGAGATGTTCCAGGAGTTGAAGTTAATATTTCAAGCAAATGCCCGGATTGAGAGATATGAAGTCTCCAATAAGTTCTATAGCTGCAAGATGGAGGAGAACAGTTCTGTCAGTGAGCATATACTCAAAATGTCTGGGTATAATAATCACTTGATTCAATTGGGAGTTAATCTTCCAGATGATTGCGTCATTGACAGAATACTTCAATCACTGCCACGAAGCCACAAGAGCTTCGTGATGAACTATAATATGCAAGGGATGAACAAGACTATTCCCGAGCTCTTCGCAATGCTGAAAGCTGCGGAGGTAGAAATCAAGAAGGAGCATCAAGTGTTGATGGTCAACAAGACCACTAGTTTCAAGAAAAAGGGCAAAGGGAAGAAGAAGGGGAACTTCAAAAAGAACGGCAAGCAAGTTGCTACTCAAGAGAAGAAACCCAAACCTGGACCTAAGCCTGAAACTGAGTGCTTCTATTGCAAGCAGACTGGTCACTGGAAGCGGAACTGCCCCAAGTATTTGGCGGATAAGAAGGATGGCAAGGTGAACAAAGGTATATGTGATATACATGTTATTGATGTGTACCTTACTAATGCTTGCAGTAGCACCTAGGTATTTGATACTGGTTCTGTTGCTAATATTTGCAACTCGAAATAGGGACTACGGATTAAGCGAAGATTGGTTAAGGACGAGGTGACGATGCGCGTGGGAAACGGTTCCAAAGTCGATGTGGTCGCAGTCGGCACGCTACCTCTACATCTACCTTCGGGATTAGTATTAGACCTAAATAATTGTTATTTGGTGCCAGCGTTAAGCATGAACATTATATCTGGATCTTGTTTGATGCGAGACGGTTATTCATTTAAATCAGAGAATAATGGTTGTTCTATTTATATGAGTAATATCTTTTATGGTCATGCACCCTTGAAGAGTGGTCTATTCTTGTTGAATCTCGATAGTAGTAACACACATATTCATAATGTTGAAGCCAAAAGATGCAGAGTTGATAATGAGAGTGCAACTTATTTGTGGCACTGCCGTTTAGGTCATATCGGTATAAAGCGCATGAAGAAACTCCATTCTGATGGACTTTTGGAACCACTTGATTATGAATCACTTGGTACTTGCAAACCGTGCCTCATGGGCAAGATGACCAAAACACCGTTCTCCGGTACTATGGAGAGAGAAACAGATTTGTTGGAAATCATACATACAGATGTATGTGGTCCGATGAATATTGAGGCTCGTGGCGGATATCGTTATTTTCTCACCTTCACAGATGATTTAAGCAGATATGGGTATATCTACTTAATAAAACATAAGTCTGAAACATTTGAAAAGTTCAAGGAATTTCAGAGTGAAGTTGAAAATCATCGTAACAAGAAAATAAAGTTTCTACGATCTGATCGTGCAGGAGAATATTTGAGTTACGAGTTTGGTGTACATTTGAAAAATTGTGGAATAGTTTCGCAACTCACGCCACCCGGAACAGCACAGTGTAATGGTGTGTCCGAACGTCGTAATCGTACTTTACTAGATATGGTGCGATCTATGATGTCTCTTACTGATTTACCGCTATCGTTTTGGGGATACGCTCTAGAGACGGCCGCATTCACGTTAAATAGGGCACCATCAAAATCCGTTGAGACGACGCCTTATGAACTATGGTTTGGCAAGAAACCAAAGTTGTCGTTTCTGAAAGTTTAGGGCTGCGATGCTTATGTGAAAAAGCTTCAACCTGATAAGCTCGAACCCAAATCGGAGAAATGTGTCTTCATAGGATATCCAAAGGAAACTATTGGATACACCTTCTATCACAGATCCGAAGGCAAGACTTTTGTTGCTAAATTCGGAAACTTTCTAGAGAAGGAGTTTCTCTTGAAAGAAGTGAGTGGGAGGAAAGTAGAACTTGACGAGGTAACTGTACCTGCTCCCTTATTGGAAAGTAGTACATCACAGAAAACTGTTTCAGTGACACCTACACCAGTTAGGGAGGAAGCTAATGATAATGATCATGAAACTTCAGATCAAGATACTACTGAACCTCGTAGATCAACCAGAGTGAGATCCGCACTAGAGTGGTACGGTAATCCTGTTCTGGAAGTCATGCTACTAGATCATGATGAACCTACGAACTATGAAGAAGCGATGGTGAGCCCAGATTCCGCAAAATGGCTTGAAGCCATGAAATCTGAGATGGGATCCATGTATGAGAACAAAGTATGGACTTTGGTTGACTTGCCCGATGATCGGCAAGCAATTGAGAATAAATGGATCTTCAAGAAGAAGACTGACGCTGACGGTAATGTTACTGTCTACAAAGCTCGACTTGTCGCAAAAGGTTTTCGACAAGTTCAAGGTGTTGACTACGATGAGACCTTCTCACCCGTAGCGATGCTTAAGTCTGTCCGAATCATGTTAGCAATTGCCGCATTTTATGATTATGAAATTTGGCAGATGGATGTCAAAACTGCATTCCTGAATGGATTTCTGGAAGAAGAGTTGTATATGATGCAACCAGAAGGTTTTGTCGATCCAAAGGGAGCTAACAAAGTGTGCAAGCTCCAGTGATCCATTTATGGACTGGTGCAAGCCTCTCGGAGTTGGAATAAACGTTTTGATAGTGTGATCAAAGCATTTGGTTTTATACAGACTTTCGGAGAAGCCTGTATTTACAAGAAAGTGAGTGGGAGCTCTGTAGCATTTCTGATATTATATGTGGACGACATATTACTGATTGGAAATGATATAGAATTTCTGGATAGCATAAAGGGATACTTGAATAAGAGTTTTTCAATGAAAGACCTCGGTGAAGCTGCTTACATATTAGGCATAAAGATCTATAGAGATAGATCAAAACGCTTAATTGGACTTTCACAAACAACATACCTTGACAAAATTTTGAAGAAGTTCAAAATGGATCAAGCAAAGAAAGGATTCTTGCCTGTGTTACAAGGTGTGAAATTGAGTAAGACTCAATGCCCGACCACTGTAGAAGATAGAGAGAATATGAAAGATGTTCCCTATGCATCAGCGATAGGATCTATCATGTATGCAATGCTGTGTACCAGACCTAATGTGTGCCTTGCTATAAATCTAGCAGGGAGGTACCAAAGTAATCCAGGAGTGGATCACTGGACAGCGGTCAAGAACATCCTGAAATACCTGAAAAGGACTAAGGATATGTTTCTTGTATATGGAGGTGACAAAGAGCTCGTCGTAAATGGTTACATTGATGCAAGCTTTGACACTGATCCGGACGATTCTAAATCGCAAACCGGATACGTGTTTACATTAAACGGTGGAGCTGTCAGTTGGTACAGTTCTAAACAAAGCGTCGTAGCAGGATCTACATGTGAAGCGGAGTACATAGCTGCTTCGGAAGCAGCGAACGAAGGAGTCTGGATGAAGGAGTTCATATCCGATCTAGGTGTCATACCTAGTGCATCGGGTCCAATGAAAATCTTTTGTGACAATACTGGTGCAATTGCCTTGGCAAAGGAATCCAGATTTCACAAGAGAACCAAGCACATCAAGAGACGCTTCAATTCCATCCGGGATCTAGTCCAGGTGGGAGACATAGAGATTTGCAAGATACATACGGATCTGAATATTGCAGACCCGTTGACTAAGCCTCTACCACGAGCAAAACATGATCAACACCAAGGCTCCATGGGTGTTAGAATCATTACGGTGTAATCTAGATTATTGACTCTAGTGCAAGTGGGAGACTGAAGGAAATATGCCCTAGAGGCAATAATAAAGTTATTATTTATTTCCTTATAATCATGATAAAAGGTTTATTATTCATGCTAGAATTGTATTAACCGGAAACATAATACATGTGTGAATACATAGATAAACAAAGTGTCACTAGTATGACTCTACTTGACTAGCTCGTTAATCAAAGATGGTTATGTTTCCTAACCATGAACAATGAGTTGTTATTTGATTAACGGGATCACATCATTAAGAGAATGATCTGATTGACATGACCCATTCCATTAGCTTAGCACCCGATCGTTTAGTATGTTGCTATTGCTTTCTTCATGACTTATACATGTTCCTATGACTATGAGATTATGCAACTCCCGTTTACCGGAGGAACACTTTGTGTGCTACCAAACGTCACAACGTAACTGGGTGATTATAAAGGTGCTCTACAGGTGTCTCCGAAGGTACTTGTTGGGTTGGCGTATTTCGAGATTAGGATTTGTCACTCCGATTGTCGGAGAGGTATCTCTGGGCCCTCTCGGTAATGCACATCCACTTAAGCCTTGCAAGCATTGCAACTAAATGAGTTAGTTGCGGGATGATGTATTACAGAACGAGTAAAGAGACTTGCCAACAACGAGATTGAACTAGGTATTGGAATACCGACGATCGAATCTCGGGCAAGTAACATACCGATGACAAAGGGAACAACGTATGTTGTTATGCGGTCTGACCGATAAAGATCTTCGTAGAATATGTAGGAGCCAATATGGGCATCCAGGTCCCGCTATTGGTTATTGACCGGAGACGTATCTCGGTCATGTCTACATTGTTCTCGAACCCGTAGGGTCCGCACGCTTAAGGTTACGATGACAGTTATATTATGAGTTTATGCATTTTGATGTACCGAAGGTTGTTCGGAGTCCCGGATGTGATCACGGACATGACGAGGAGTCTCGAAATGGTCGAGACATAAAGATTGATATATTGGAAGCCTATGTTTGGATATCGGAAGTGTTCCGGGTGAAATCAGATTTTACCGGAGTACCGGGAGGTTACCGGAACCCCCCGGGAGCCATATGGGCCTTAATGGGCTTTAGTGGAAAGGGGAAAGGGGCAGGCCAAGGTGGCCGCGTGCCTTCCCCCTCCCATAGTCCTATTAGGACTAGGAGATGTGGCCGGCCCCCCTCTCTCTCTCTTTCCCCCTCGGGGAATCCTAGTCCAACTAGGATTGGGGGGGGGAGTCCTACTCCCGGTAGGAGTAGGACTCCTCCTGCGCCCTCCTCCTGGCCGGCGGCCCCCTCCCCCTTGGCTCCTTTATATACAGAGGCAGGGGGCACCTCTAGACACACAAGTTGATCCTTGAGATCGTTCCTTAGCCATGTGCGGTGCCCCCCTCCACCATATTCCACCTCGATCATATTGTAGCGGTGCTTAGGCGAAGCCCTGCGACGGTAGAACATCAAGATCGTCACCACGCCGTCGTGCTGTCGGAACTCCTCCCTGATGCTTTGCTGGATCGGAGCCCGGGGATTGTCATCGAGCTGTACATGTGCTAAGAACTCGGGATGCCGGAGTAACGGTGCTTGGATCGGTCGGATCGGGAAGACGTACGACTACTTCCTCTACGTTGCGTCAACGCTTCCGCAGTCGGTCTGCGTGGGTACGTAGACAACACTCTCCCCTCTCGTTGCTAAGCATCACCATGATCTTGCGTGTGCGTAGGAAATTTTTTGAAATTACTGCGTTCCCCAACAGAATGGTGAGAGTGTGTATAATCCATGGACTCAACATTAGTCATAAAGAACTCACATACTTATTGCAAAAATCTATTAGTTATCGAAACAAAGTATTACGCGCATGCTCCTAGGGGGGTAGATTGGTAGGAAAAGACCATCGCTCGTCCCCGACCACCACTCATAAGGAAGACAATCAATAAATAAATCATGCTCCGACTTCATCTCATAACGGTTCACCATACGTGCATGCTACGGGAATCACAAACTTCAACACAAGTATTTCTCAAATTAAAAACTACTCAACTAGCATGACTCTAATATCACCATCTCCATATCTCAAAACAATTATCAAGTATCAAACTTCTTGTAGTATTCAACACACTCATAAGAAAAAAAATACTAATCTTGAATGCCTAGCATATTAGGATTAATTTCCCAGTTTAAGTAAATTACCATGATGTTTAAGACTCTAAAAATAATATAAGTGAAGCATGAGAGAATAATAGTTTCTATAAAAAAAATCCACCACCGTGCTCTAAAAGATATAAGTGAAGTACTAGAGCAAAAACTATATAACTCAAAAGATATAAGTGAAGCACATAGAGTATTCTAATAATTTTGAAATCATGTGTGTTTCTCTCAAAAGGTGTGTACGGCAAAGATGATTGTGGCAAACTAACAAATAAATACTCAAATAATACAAGACGCTCCAAGCAAAACACATATCATGTGGTGAATAAAAATATAGCTCCAAGTAAAGTTATCGATGGAAGTAGACGAAAGAGGGGATGCCTTCTGGGGCATCCCCAAGCTTTGGCTTTTAGGTGTCCTTACATTATCTTGGGGTGCCATGGGCATACCCAAGCTTAGGCTCTTGCCACTCCTTGTTCCATAATCTATCAAATCTTTTACCCAAAACTTGAAAACTTCACAACACAAAACTCAAAATAGAAAATCTCGTGAGCTCCGTTAGCGAAAGAAAACAAAACACCACTTCAAGGTACTGTAATGAACTCATTCTTTATTTACATTGGTGTCAAACATACTGTATTCCAACTTCTCTATGGTTTATAAACTATTTTACTAGCCATAGATTCATCAAAATAAGCAAACAACACACGAAAAACAGAACAGTCTTTAGTAATCTGTAGCTACCGCAAACTTCTGGAACCCCAAAAATTCTAAAATAAATTGCTGGACGTGAGGAATTTATCTACTAATCATATTCAAAAAAGAATTAAATAAATATCACTTTCCAAATAAAAATGGAAGCAATTCTAGTGAGCGCTAAAGTTTCTGTTTTTTTACTGCAAGATCAAAAAGACTTTCCCCAAGTCTTCCCAGCGGTTCTACTTGGCACAAACACTAATTAAACATAAAAAACACGACCAAAACAGAGTCTAGATAAATTATTTATTGAATAACATCAAGGAAAAATATTGGGTTGTCTCCCAGCAAGGGCTTTTCTTTAAAGCCTTATAGCTAGGCATAAGATTTCAACGATGCTCACATGAAAGACAAGAATTGAAGCACAAAGAGAGCATCATAAAACACGTGACAAACACATATAAGTCTAACATACTTCCTATGCATAGGAATCTTATAGGTAAACAAATTATCAAGGCAAGCAAAAACTAGCATATGCAAGGAAGCGGAAAGAAACAATAGCAATCTCAACATAACGAGAGGTAATTTAGTAACATGAAAATTTCTACCACCATATTTTCCTCTCTCATAATAATTGCATGTGGAATCATAAGCAAATTCAACAAAATAGCTATCACATATAATATTTTCAACATGATCCACATGCATGCAAAGTTGACACTCTTCCAAAATAGTGGGATTAACATTAACTAAAGTCATGACCTTTCCAAACCCAATTTTATAAAAAAATCATAAGATTGAACGTTCTCCAAATATGTGGGATCTAAAGTTGACACTCTTACAAACCCACTTTCAATAATATTGCAAACACTATTATCAATCTCATATTCATCATGGGGCTTAAATAAATTTTCAAGATCATAAGAAGAATCACCCCAATCATGATCATTGCAACAAGTAGAGGACATAGCAAAACTAGCATCCCCAAGCTTAGGGTTTTGCATATTATTAGCACAATTTACATAAATAGAATTTATAATAAAATCATTGCGATCATGTTTTTTATTCAAAGATCTATCGTGAATCGCTTCATAAAGTAATTCATCACACTTTTCAGATTCACGAATTTCAAGCAAAAACCTCATAAAGATAATCTAGTGCACAAAATCGCTAGCAATTGGTTCATCATAATTGGATCTCTTAAAAAGATTAGCAAGTGGATGAGGATCCATAGATCTTAGGTTCTCTGTTTAGTAATAAATAAACAACTATTCCAACCAAACGAGCAAACGAGCCAAGTAAGAAATCAAAGCAAATGGAAAAACGAACATAAGAAGGGCGAATAAAACGGCAAGGGTGAAGTGAGGGAGAGGAAAACGAGAGGAAAATGGCAAATAATGTAATGCAGGAGATAAGGGTTTGTGATGGGTACTTGGTATTGACTTTTGCGTAGACTCCCCGGCAACGGCGCCAGAAATCCTTCTTGCTACCTCTTGAGCACTGCGTTGGTTTTCCCTTGAAGAGGAAAGGGTGATGCAGCAAAGTAGCGTAAGTATTTCCCTCAAATTTTGAGAACCAAGGTATCAATCCAATAGGATGCCACGCACGAGTCCCTCGCACCTACACAAACAAATAAAATCCTCACAACCAACGCAATAAAGGGGCTGTCAATCCCTTCACGATCACTTACGAAAGTGTGATCTGATAGATATGATAAGATAATATTTTTGGTATTTTTATGATAAAGATGCAAAGTAAATAAAGCAAAATAAAAACGGTGCAAGAAATAGCTTGTTGATGGAAGATTAATATGATAGAAAATAGACCCGGGGGCCATAGGTTTCACTAGTGGCTTCTCTCGAGAGCATAAGTATTACGGTGGGTAAACAAATTATTGTTGAGCAATTGACAGAATTGAGCATAGTTATGAGAATATCTAGGTATGATCATGTATATAGGCATCACGTCTGAGACAAGTAGACCGACTCCTGCCAGCATCTACTACTATTACTCCACACATCGACCGCTATCTAGCATGCATCTAGAGTATTAAGTTCAAACAAACGAAGTAACGCTTTAAGCAAGATGACATGATGTAGAGGGCTAAACTCATGCAATATGATATAAACCCCATCTTGTTATCCTCGATGGCAACAATACAATACGTGCCTTGCTGCCCCTACTTTCAGTGGGAAAGGACGCCGCAAGATTGAACCCAAAGCTAAGCACGTCCCCCATTACAAGAAAGATCAATCTAGTAGGCCAAACCAAACTGATAATTCGAAGAGACTTGCACACATAACCAATCATACATAAAAGAATTCAGAGAAGATTCAAATATTGTTCATATATAAACTTGATCATAAACCCACAATTCATCGGTCTCAACAAACACGCCGCAAAAGAAGATTACATCGAATAGATCTCCACAAGAGAGGGGGAGAACATTGTATTGAGATCCAAAAAGAGAGAAGAAGCCATCTAGCTAATAACTATGTACCCGAAGGTCTGAGGTAAACTACTCACTCATCATCGGAGAGGCTATGGTGTTGATGTAGAAGCCCTCCGTGATCGATGCCCCCTCCGATGGAGCTCCGGAAAAGGCCCCAAGATGGGATCTCACGGGTACAGAAGGTTGCGGCGGTGGAATTAGGGTTTTGGCTCTGTATCTGGTAGTTTGGGGGTACGTAGGTATATATAGGAGGAAGAAGTACGTCGGTGGAGCAACATGGGCCCCACGAGGTTGGAGGGCATGCCTGCGAGGGGGGGAGTAGGCGCGCCCCCTACCTCGTGCCTTCCTGGTTGCTTTCTTGACGTAGGGTCCAAGTCCTCTAGATCACGTTCGCAAAAATCACGTTACCGAAGGTTTCATTCCATTTGGACTCCGTTTGGTATTCTTTTTCTGCGAAACTCTGAAATAGGCAAAAATAACATCAATTCTGGGCTGGGCATCTGGTTATAGTCCCAAAAATAATATAAAAGTGTATAATAAAGCCCAATAATGTCCAAAACAGAATATAATATAGCATGGAACAATCAAAAATTATAGATACATTGGAGACGTATCAGTGGCTAACTTATGAGTACAAGAGTAAGATGAGAAACTATGCAAATGATCGCAAACTAGTAATGATCAATAAGTGATCCTGAACTACTTATGAGTCAAACATAACTCAAACTGTGCTCTCTTCCTGAACCTCGTCGAAAAGAGACAGTCATGGTTACACACATAGTTGGTGTATTTTAATTGATTTAGTTCAAGTCCACTACAACCGGATATTAACAAATTCCCATCTGCCACATAACCGCGGTCACGGCTCCTGAAATTTTAAAACCTGCAGGGGTGTCCCAAGTTATCCTATCACAAGCTCACGATCCGCAAAGACAATCCTCCATCTCGGGACCCTCCGATCAGACTCGAAATCCTGGTGCACAAAACATTTCGACAATGGTAAAACAAGTCTAGCAAGACCTCCCAGCGTGCCGACACCCTGATAGTAGCCGCGCATATCTCGTCTCAGGCCACAACCGGATGGGACAAGCTACGAGTAAAACTAGCCTTCGAGTTTCCCCAAGGTGGCCCCGCAGGCTGCCCGTTTGGGACCAACACCATCAGTACTCGCCCGCCGGTATTTTGTGGAATAACGAACCTTGGGTAGCGCTAACTCCCCATGCGTCAAGTTTATTATCATGTTAAGTTATTATGTTGGGCAAAAGGTAATACCAATATTGGGTCTTACTGGAAGAGTTTTATTCAAATCAAACTATCAAGAGGGGCCCATAAACCCTCATCGTGTTAGGGACGCAAAATCAAGGAACATAACACCGGTATGACGGAAACTAAGGCGGCAAGAGTGGAACAAAACACCAGGCAAAAGGCCGAGCCTTCCACCCTTTACCAAGTATACAGATGCATTAATTAAATAAGAGATATTGTGATATCCCATTATATTCATGTCCCAACATGGAACAACCTGCAACTGCACCTGCAACTAGCAACGCTATAAGAGGGGCTGAGCAAAGCGGTAACATAGCCAAACAACGGTTTGTTGGGATGGTGAAAAAGGTCAGAGGCTATCATGGCAACTTGGGAGGCTTGATAAACAAGTGCTGGGTAGCGCGGCATAGCGATAGCACCGAGACAACTAGCATAGCAAAGATAGTAGTGAGATCCAAGGAGATGGTCATCTTGCCTGAAATGCCTCTAGGAAGAAGACTGAATCCATGAAGAAGATGAACAGGCGTAGTCGAACAAATCCTCACAATCGCAACGTGACCAGAACTATCAAGAAGAAGCACAACCGGAAAGAAGAAAACAACATAGTAAACAACCATCACATAAACATGGCCTGATGCACAATCATGTATGATGCATGTCCATTTTAATGAGGCATGGCATGGCAAAGTGCAACAAACAATACTACAAATTAAATGAAGCTCAATATGCAACGAGTTGCATATTGACAGAACACCACATTCAATTATTTAGCTCGCTCTCTTTTATGCTACTCATCAATATTAAATGTTGGTTAACATGGCAAGAGGTGAAGCATAATGAAATTACCTATCTAGGCAAGTTTAAGTGGGGCTGGAATAACAAACAATAATTCCAGAAAATACCCACATGTCATTTAGCAATTTGATGCAAACAACATTTTAAATGTTGTTATCATGACGCGAATGACATATACAAGTTTTATGCAATTTTATGAAAATGTTGACATGATCATGTTATTAAGCATTTGGTCACCATGGTGGAACGAAGGGGGTGCCACGGCAACAGTTGGAAATATGCCCTAGAGGCAATAATAAATGGTTATTATTATATTTCCTTGTTCATGATAATTGTCTATTGTTCATGCTATAATTGTATTAACCGGAAACCATAATACATGTGTGAATACATAGATCACAACATGTCCCTAGTAAGCCTCTAGTTGACTAGCTCGTTGATCAATAGATGGTTATGGTTTCCTGACCATGGACATTGGATGTCGTTGATAACGGGATCACATCATTAGGAGAATCATGTGATGGACAAGACCCAATCCTAAGTGTAGCACAAGATCGTGTAGTTCGTTTGCTAAAGCTTTTCTAATGTCAAGTATCATTTTCTTAGACCATGAGATTGTGCAACTCCCGGATACCATAGGAATGCTTTGGGTGTACCAAACGTCACAACGTAACTGGGTGGCTATAAAGGTGCACTACAGGTATCTCCGAAAGTATCTGTTGGGTTGGCACGAATCGAGACTGGGATTTGTCACTCCATATGACGGAGATGTATCTCTGGGCCCACTCGGTAATGCATAATCATAACGAGCTCAATGTGACTAAGGAGTTAGCCACGGGATCATGCGTTACGGAACGAGTAAAGAGACTTGCCAGTAACGAGATTAAATGAGGTATAGTGATACCGACGATCGAATCTCGGGCAAGTAACATACCGATGGACAAAGGGAATTGTATACGGGATTGATTGAATCCTCGACATCGTGGTTCATCCAATGAGATCATCATGGAACATGTGGTAGCCAACATGGGTATCCAGATCCCGTTGTTGGTTATTGGCCGGCAAGATGTCTCGGTCATGTCTGCATGGTTCCCGAACCTGTAGGGTCTACACACTTAAGGTTCGATGATGCTAGGGTTATAGGGAAAGTATGTACGTGGTTACCGAATGTTGTTCAGAGTCCCGGATGAGATCCTGGACGTCACGAGGAGTTCCGAAATGGTCAGGAGGTAAAGAATTATATATAGGAAGTGAGGATTTGGACACCGGAAGTGTTCCGGACATCACTGATAATGTACGGGGACCACCGGAAGGGTTCCGGGGGTCCACCGGGAGGGGCCACCAGCCCCGGAGGCTTGCATGGGCCAAGAGTGGGAAGGGACCATCCCCTGAGTGGGCTAGTGCGCCTCCCACCAAAGCCCAAGGCGCAGCACAAGGGAAGAGGGGGAAACCCTAGGACCAGATGGGCCTAAGGCCCACCCTAGGGCACGCCCCCTCTCTGCCCCTTGCCCCCCAATCCCATCTAGGGCTGCCCCCCCTAGGGTGGGAACTCTAGAGGGGGTGCAGCCCCCTCCCCTCCTCCTATATATAGTGGGGGTTTTGGGGCTGCCATACACGAAGGTCTCTGAGGGAGTCCTGGATTAGGGGGTCTCCGGACAGCCGGACTATCTCCATTGGCCGGACTGTTAGACTATGAAGATACAAGATTGAAGACTTCGTCTCGTGCCCGGATGGGACTCTATTTGGCGTGGAAGGCAAGCTAGGCAATACATATATGGATATCTCCTCCTTTGTAACCGACCTTGTGTAACCCTAACCCTCTCCGGTGTCTATATAAACCGAAGGGTTTTAGTCCGTAGGACAACAATCACAACATACAATCATACCGTAGGCTAGCTTCTAGGGTTTAGCCTCTCTGATCTTGTGGTAGATCTACTCTTGTAACACCCATATCTTCAATATTAATCAAGCAGGACGTAGGGTTTTACCTCCATCAAGAGGGCCCGAACCTGGGTAAAAGTTCGTGTCCCTTGCCTCCTGTTACCATCTAGCCTAGACGCACAGTTCGGGACCCCCTACCCGAGATCCGCCGGTTTTGACACCGACATTGGTGCTTTCATTGAGAGTTCCTCTGTGTTGTCGCCATTAGGCTTGATGGCTCCTACTATCATCGATAGTGATGCGGTCCAGGGTGAGACTTTTCTCCCCGGACAAATCTTCGTATTCGGCGGCTTTGCACTGCGGGATAATTCGCTTGGCCATCTAGAGCAGATTGAAAGCTACGCCCCTGGCCATCAGGTTAGATTTGGAAGTTTGAATTACACGGCCAACATCCGTGGGGACTTGATCTTCGACGGATTCGAGCCACAGCCGGGCGCGCCGCACTGTCGCGATGGGTATGACCTAGCTCTGCCATCGGACGGTACCCCAGAGGCCGCGCCCGCATCATCTCCGACCCTTAGCTCGGAGCCAGCTGCGCCAATCGAGGACGGGTGGCTAGACACCACCTCAGGGGCTGCAGTCTCAACGGCGAGCGAGCCGAACACCAGCACAAATCTCCGTGCAGCCCGTGACTCCAAGGTGTCGGACTCTCTTCCGGAAACCGAACCATCCGCGCCCCTGCCAGTCGAATCTGATTGGGAGCCGATCATGGAATTCACCGCCGTGGATATCTTTCAGCACTCGCCCTTCGGCGACATTCTGAATTCACTAAGGTCTCTCTCTTTGTCAGGAGAGCCCTGGCCGGATTATGGCCAATAGGATTGGGATGTTGACGAGGAAATTCGACGCCCACCCACCACCCACTTAATAGCCACTGTCGATGACTCAACCGACATGCTCGACTTCGACTCCGCAGACATCGACAGTATGGACGACGATGCGGGAGGCGGAGAGGAACCACCGCCCACAGGGCGCTGGACATCCAATTCATCATATGACGTATACATGGTGGGCACACCAAAGGAAGACGACGAGGAAAGAAAGGACGCACCGAAGGCTTATTCCCTCGAGAAGCAGTCAAAGCGGCGGCCGCCCCAAATCACGCCTCGCCTGAAATAACGATAACACAGACCCAGCGTTGGAGCAGGGCGAACCACTGCCGGACCACGGCAATACGGAGAATCAAACCGAACAAACCAATCCTGTCAAAGAAAATAGTCCGGACGACACAACGCCGGACAGGCACCCGGAGCAGCAGAATGCCCGTCAAAGGCTTGTTGCCACCGCGAGGAGTCTGAAAAAGCAGCAGCAAAGGCTCAAGGCTGCGCAGGACACACTCCAAATCAGATGGAGTAAAGTACTCAACACAGCAGTGAAGTACGGCGACAATCACCCCACCAAGAGCTACCCAAAGCGGAAGTTGCTACCTGAATTCGATGAGGAGGCCTCAGACCCCTCACAACCAAAAATCAAAACAGCCACCTGGCCGGATAGACGACCTCACGGCCAACATAGAGCAGCAAACAATGCCACCTACAAGACAATACGCGATTCAAGCGAGGGCTTGCACCAAAAGGACAGCACAACCAGATCCATCTATGGACCACGCAAGCGCGCCCCAGCATACGATATAACACAACAAACATCCGAACAACGTGGTACACCCAGATACAGGGGTGCCGCACACCCCTTATGTTTCACCGACGAGGTGCTGGATCATGAATTTCCAGAGGGATTCAAACCTGTAAACATAGAGGCATACGAGGGAACAACAGACCCTGGGGTCTGGATCAAGGACTATATCCTCCACATCCATATGGCTCGAGGAGATGGTCTCCACGCCATCAAGTACTTACCACTCAAACTCAAAGGGCCAGCTCATCATTGGCTTAAAGGCCTCCCCGAAAACTCCATTGGAAGCTGGGCAGAGCTCGAAGACGCTTTTCGGGTAAACTTTCAAGGGACTTATGTCCGACCTCCGGATGCGGATGATTTGAGTCATATAACTCAACAGCCCGGAGAGTCAGCTCGAAAGCTTTGGAATAGGTTTCTTACTAAAAAGAACCAAATTGTCGACTGCCCGAACGCCAAAGCCTTGGCAGCTTTTAAGCACAGCGTCCATGACGAATGGCTTGCCCGACACCTCGGCCAATAAAAACCGAGAACAATGGCAGCATTAACAAGCCTCATGACCCGCTTTTGCGCGGGTGAAGATAGCTAGCTAGCCCGATGCAGCTCCAGCGACCCCAGTACATCTGAAGTTAGAGATGGAAATGGGAAATCATGGCGCAACAACAATAACAAACGTAGGAATAAAAGAGACAGCACGAAGAACACGACAGTAAACGCCGGATTCAAAAGCTCTCGGTCAGGTTAGCAAAAGCCGCCCCCTAAAGGCGCCAGAGACGAACTGTCCAGCCTAAACAAAATTCTGGACCAAATATGTCAGGTCCATAGCACCCCTGGCAAACCAGCCAATCATACCCACAGAGAAGGTTGGTTCTTCAAGCAGTCCGGCAAGCTCAACGCCGTACACAAGGGGGAGGATACACCAAGCAAAGATGAGGATGAGCCTCTCAAGGAAGACACTGGGGAACAAAAGAAATTTCCACCAGAAGTCAAAACAGTAAACGTATTACACGTGATCAATGGCAGAAACAAAACAGCACTCCCAGGAAAATACGCCCGAAGGCCTATCACCGCGGAGTCCTGCCACTGGTCGTCTCAACCGATCACTTTTGTCCATCGTGATTACTCAGCAAGTGTCCGGCGTGCAGGATGGGCTGCCCTGGTATTAGACCCAATAATTGACGGATACCACTTCACACGAGTCCTGATGGACGGTGGCAGCAGTCTAAACCTGATATACCAGGATACAATCTGTGAAATAGGGATAGACCCAACAAAAATCTGCCATAGTAATATTACCTTTAAAGGAGTAACGCCAGGCCCAAGGGCTCATTGCACGGGCTCCCTGCTACTAAAATTTATATTCAGCTTCCCTGATAACTTCCGTAGCGAACATTTAACCTTCCACATCGCTCCGTTTCAAAGTGGCTATCAAGCACTACTCGGACGCGAAGCTTTCGCTCGCTTTAACGCAATACCACACTATGCTTCCCTCACACTCAAGATGCCCGGTCCATGTGGCATCATTACAGTGAACGGAACTATTAAGCGATCTCTGCGCACCGAAGAACGTGTGGCTGCCCTGGCAGCCGCACACTAAAAACGGTTTCACCAACTAAACCATTTAGCAGGTCGTCACGACCTCGGACACGGTTAGACGAGTCCGGCACAGCCATATGCAATTTTTACCGGATCAATGATCACACCCCTATTACAAATACATGGGGCTCAACATGCGCAGACAAGTGGCAATTCTTACTTACATTGAATTATACATGATTTCTTTAAAAAACTATCTTTTTGCACAGCAGCTTTTTTTCACGTAAGCTCCTATATTTTACAGATAATCATCGTGCTACACCCGTCCAGGATACGGCACAACGGAGACACAGGCGCAGACGTGTAGCAAGGGCCCGCTCCAAGGATTCTTTTTAGATTAAGACCATGCGTAAACCTTTTTTACTGTCTCTTGTTGATACATATCCACCGAATTCTTAGCACAGCCGAGAAGGATGCTGGCGTCTTGGCATGTGGCCACGTCAGAATAATGCACGTACCTGGACACAAGGGGTTTCTTACGAAGGGCACTATTTGGGCCCGGTTTATACCATAAAGACCAAATACCTTAGGGAGTGTTCGACGTCGCGAGTTTGGCCTTATATGCATCAGCTCCGAATCATTGTCTTTGGTCAAATGTTGGGTTTGCCTGGCTCCTGTGTTTTGGTGCCTTATGTTCCGCTTTACCGGCTAAGGTAGCACCAGGAGAACTACAACGATTGTGCCCTAGTTCATCCGGATGAGCACCTCAGTAGAGAAAGCCGAAAACTGACTGTCATGATATAGCGTGAGACTGGTCAACCACTCGGTGACCTATCGGAATGTTAGAATTCCTCCACCTTAACGAGGGGCCGTTTCCCGGCCAGGCATGTACGCACCCCGCGATCGGGAGAGTGCGGAGCCACCAGGGGCTATCTAGTAGCCCCACTGTCAAACTCCTATGGCTAAGTGAAAGTGTTAAAGCATTATAGTCCAGTTGCCTCGCTCGCTACGCTATCACCTCCTTAATAGGACCAAGACGTTGGGTTAAGTGTGAACACACGTTTTTTGCGAGCACCCCCACATTTTATGCGTGGGGGTTGAAGCCGACGGCTGCAATCTTTCAGGTTATACACAAGTATACATAAACGTACGCACAGGAGGCATCATACTACTTTCAGGCAAAAGTATAAAAATAACCTTATAAAAGCATTGTGCTTACAATGAGAATACATATCACTCAAACATAATATTTTTCGAGCACTGGGCCTCTATCAAACAAGCACCCTCGAGAACCTCCTCGAAATAGTGTTCGACAGCCACCCGGCCTATGGCCGAACCCTGCGCCGGAACAGTGGTAGCGTCCATCTCCGCCTAGTATGCTTTAACACGGGCAAGGGCCATCCGCAAGCCTTCTATGCACGCCAACCTCTTCATCGCATTAATGTGCGGCACCGCATCAAGGAACTGCTGCACTAAGCTGAAATAGCTGTTCGGCTTTGGCCTTTCTGGCCATAGCTGATCCACAACGGACCTCATGGCGAGTCCGGACAACCTATTCAGTTCGGCCCATTCGGCTAGCTGGTCAGTCAATGAAAGCAGACGCTCTGGAACGTGGAATTGCGTCCAGAACAGCTTGTCCACTTCACGATCTATCTGACCTTGGAAGTACTTGGCTGCATCGGCAGCGCTCGCCACCGAATCCATATACGCATCTGCCGAACTCCATAGCCGATCCAGAGGGGCATATCGGGGATCTCCGAACTTCCTCCGTAACATGAAGGGTTTCCCAACCGCAATATCCTCGGCTTCCCGCAGCTCCTGCTTCTTCGCTCTCATAGAAGAACGAGTGTCTTTGTTTGCCGCCGCGGCCTTCGCTCGGTTTTCTTTGTCAAGGACCCGGCAACGGTCGGTAGTGTCTTTTAATTCTACGGCCATCTTGGCCATCTTCTCCTGACTCCCGCAATGTGCGGCCTTCTCGGCTTTCAACTCTTCGGCCGCCTTCAAAGCAGCCGCATTACTAATCCTCGCTTGTTCCTTGGCTCGGGCAAGTTCCGCCCGCAAGGCTTCCACGGTGGCAGCTCCATCTGCAGTCACAACATATTAAAGATACTGGCATTATGCCGCTCTTACTATGTGGCGTTCACCGGATAATAACACTTACCCTATGCCTCGTCAAGCCTCTTGTTAACAAGCTCGATGTCGGCGTCTGCCGCATCCAGTTGCCGTTTTAATTGGGCAAACTCCCTAGTCCGGCTAGCCACCGGAGCTCCCACCACCTGCACATAGAGGCAGTTTGGTTATTGCCTGGGAATATGATCCTCTGTTCGCCGCCGTTCTCGACGACAACCAGAGTCTCAGGGGCTACCATTTACACAGGGCACACCTAACATGTGCAGTACTATCACATATTATCTCATATACCTCAAAGCCTGTCAATAGACTCATAAAGGCTTCATGTAATCCGCTTTCAGCGGACGAGATTCTCTCCATCACCGTACCCATCAACGTACGGTGCTCTTCTGAGATGGCCGCTCGCCCCACCAACTCCCTCAGAACGTCCGACCGCACACCAGACGGTGCTGGACTCTTTCGTATGCTCTCTTCGGGAGCCGGACACTGGGGACTTTGGGGGTCTATGGGATTTTCTTCTGGCCTCACCGGATCTGGAGAGGCCCTCCGCGACGACTCTTCGGGGTCGCCCGCTTCTGGAGCGGAGGAGTCCGGGGGAGGCGTTTCGCTCTCCATCATCTCTGGAAGAAGATCCCCCGAAGACGAGCTCATTTGAGAGGGGCTGAGGCCCGAACTGCAAGATAGATGCGGTGGTTATTTTCTCAAAGGAAAAAGATAGAATACCCTTACTATTAAGATATTTTGGATCACTTATGACTCGTTGGAGGGCTGATCCCCCCGCGGACTCTGTGCGGAAAAAACACCCCCCAAGGCAGGACCCTCAGTGGGAGACCTCTTCTCCCGTTTGGAGGCTTCGGCTTCCGGATCCTCGGAAGCAGTCCTTTTCCTCCCCCGATCGTCCTCCTTCGTGGAGATGCCCGTACCCTCGGTTGGAGCGGATAGCGATGGGGGCCCGCGTCCGCCCGTATTATCTCCCTCGGTATCTTCCTTCAAGGGCTCCGGGCAAGGTGCGACCTCGAGCATCTTCTCCAATACCGGATTTTCCAAACCCTCAGGGAGGGGGCCAAACACCAAATCATCTTCGCCTTTGTTAGCCAGTCCTGGTCAAAAGGCGAACTCCCAGAAATAACTTCAAATAAAAGACAACGTGTTCGGCTAGGGGATT
Organism: Triticum urartu; assembly: GCF_003073215.2. NCBI lineage: Eukaryota > Viridiplantae > Streptophyta > Magnoliopsida > Poales > Poaceae > Triticum > Triticum urartu. The sequence continues at coordinate 245,336,084 of NC_053025.1, forward strand.
TCTTATTTGTTCGGCGGCGCTGTTACTGCTCAGGCCCACGTCCTCGGTGATATCCGGACATTCCACTTGAGGTCCGAAGAATGACTTGTACATCTCCTCGTGCGTCAGGCCGAGGAAACTTTGAATGGCACGTGGTCCCTCTGGGTTGAACTCCCACAAGCGCAGGGGCCGGCGTTTGCAAGGCTGGACTTGACGAACCAGCATAACTTGTATTACCGCAACCAAATTAAAATCTCCCTCGAAGAGATCTCGGATGCGGCTTTGTAGTATAGGCACGTCCTTGGCTCGACCCCAGCTCAGACCCCTGCTAATCCATGACATCAGTTGTGGTGGGGGCCCGGGCGGAAAGCGGGGGCACCCGCCCACTTGGCACTTCTGGGAGCCGTGACGTAAAACCACTCCCGTTGCCATAATTCGGACACCTCTGGAAAGGAGACTTTCGGCCATGGAGCTCCTGCCATCTTGCCTATTGATGCACCTCCGCACGCTGCATGTTGCCCCTCGATCATCTTCGGTTGTACTTCAAAGGTCTTGAGCCACAGGCCGAAGTGAGGGGTCACACGAAGGAAGGCCTCGCACACGACAATAAATGTCGTGATGTGGAGAAAGGAGTCCGGAGCTAGATCATGGAAATCTAGCCCGTAATAGAACATCAGGCCCCTGATGAAGGGATCCAGAGTGAGGCCTAGACCTCGGAGGAAGTGGGAGATGAACACAAAATTCTTGTTGGGTTCAGGAGTAGGGACGGCCTGCCCTCGAGCAGGCAGCCGATGCGAAACCTTGGCGGTCAGGTATCTGGCCTCCCTCAACTTCTTAATGTCCTCTTCTGTCACAGAGGAGGGCATCCATCGGCCTTGAAGGCTGGATCCGGACATGATTGAAGATCCGGAGCACCTAACCTGGGCTTTGGGTGTTAGAACTCGAGGCGGGGGAAGGGTTTGGTTGAGCACGAGAGGGAAAAAGCAAAAACCTTGTCCCCTTATAAAGAGGGTGAATATCAAGCGTCCTCTCTGTAGCCGTTTGGGACTTGCCTATAATCTAGGGGTCCTAGACACGGTTGGGTTACCCACGACCGCATTAATGAGAATCCCGTAATTAGGAGAACACGATCTCCGCTTCGGCAGGGCGTGTCAAGAAACCGCCTCGCGTTATGTGTGGAGCTGGTTAAGAGAAACGGTTCGAATAATCACCGGGCCATGACATGACGTCATGTTGCCAAAACAAGCTAGCAGATTAGATCTGCAAAAACATTATTCTCTCTATGGTGAAATGTGGGACTTATTTTGCAGGCTCGGACACTATCCTCGTATTCAAATTCTTCTGTGATGTATTCGGAGAAGGAACCCGCCTTGCAATGTCGAAGACAACTGCGCGTCGGACTCATCGTCATTGAAGCGTGGTTCAGGGGCTACTGAGGGAGTCCTGGATTAGGGGGTCTCCGGACAGCCAGACTATCTCCATTGGCCGTACTGTTAGACTATGAAGATACAAGATTTAAGACTTCGTCTCGTGTCCTGATGGGACTCTACTTGGCGTGAAAGGCAAGCTAGGCAATACGTATATGGATGTCTCCTCCTTTGTAACCGACCTTGTGTAACCCTAACCCTCTCCGGTGTCTATATAAACCGAAGGGTTTTAGTCCGTAGGACAACAATCACAACATACAATCATACCGTAGGCTAGCTTCTAGGGTTTAGCCTCTCTGATCTCGTGGTAGATCTACTCTTGTAACACCCATATCTTCAATATTAATCAAGCAGGACGTAGGGTTTTACCTCCATCAAGAGGGCCCAAACCTGGGTAAAACTTCATGTCCCTTGCCTCCTGTTACCATCCATCCTAGACGCACAGTTCGGGACCCCCTACCCAAGATCCGCCGGTTTTGACACCGACAGTCTCTCTCTCTCGGCGTAGCCCTACCTCTCCTCCTCCTCGTTTTTCGTAGTGCTTGGCAAAGCCCTGTTGGAGAACCACGCTGCTCCTCCACCACCATGCCGTCGTGCTGCTGCTGGAGTTGTCCTCCCCAACCTCTCCCTCCTCCTTGCTGGATCAAGGTGCGGGATACGTCATCGGGCTGCACGTGTGTTGAACGCGGAGGCGTCGTTGTTCGGCGCTTAGATCGGAATCGACCGCGATCTGAATCGCCGCGTGTACGACTCCACCAACCGTGCTCTTGCAATGCTTCCGCTTCGCGATCTTCAAGGGTATGAAGATGCACTCCCTCCCTCTCTCGTTGCTAGCATCTCCTAGATTGATCTTGGTGACACATAGGAATTTTTTTGAATTATTGCTACGATCCCCAAAAGTGGCATCATGAGCTAGGTCTATGCATAGATTCTATGCACGAGTAGAACACAAAGTAGTTGTGGGCGATGATTTGTTCAATTTGCTTACCGTTACTAGTCTTATCTTGATTCAGTGGCATTGTGGGATGAAGCGGCCCGGACCGACTTTACACGTACTCTTACGTAGGACTGGTTCCATCGCCTGACATGCACTTGATGCATAAGGTGGCTGGCGGGTGTCTGTCTCTCCCACTTTATTCGGATCGAATTTGATGAAAAGGGTCCTTACGAAGGGTAAATAGCAATTGGCATATCACCGTTGTGGTTTTGCGTAGGTAATAAACTTTCTTGCTAGAAACCCATAGCAGCCACGTAAAACATGCAACAACAATTAGAGGACGTCTAACTTGTTTTTGCAAGGTATGCTATGAGATGTGATATGGCCAAAATAATGTGATGAATTATATATATGTGATGTATGAGATTGATCATGTTCTTTTAATAGGAATCACGACTTGCATGTCGATGAGTATGACAACTGGCAGGAGCCATAGGAGTTGTCTTAATTTATTGTATGACCTGCATGTCAATGAAAAATGCCATGTAATTACTTTACTTTATTGCTAACTGTTAGCCATAGTAGTAGAAGTAATAATTGGCAAGACAACTTCATGAAGACACGATGATGGAGATCATGGTGTCATGCCAGTGACAAAGGTGATCATGCCGCACCTCGAAGATATTGTAAGCAATTGTGCGGACTAGGGCCGTACTCTGAGGATTGTCCTCACTGCTACACAGAAGGCTTCTGTCCTTGATGCACCGCTCGGCGTGCCAACCCCTCTGGCGTCGTCTGTGGATGTTGTGAACATCGGGCAGACACGTTCTGATGACTACCTAATAGTTTAGTGCGCCATGATTTACGGCTTAGAGTCGGGGCTCCAAAAGCGTTTTGAATGACATGGAACACATGAGATGTTCCAAGAGCTGAAATCGGTATTTCAGGATCATGCCCGCGTTGAGAGGTTTGAGACCTCTAACAAGATCTTTGCCTAGAAGATGGGGAGAATAGCTCAGCCAGTGAGCATGTGCTTAGAATGTCTGGGTACTTCAATCGCTTGAATCAAGTGGGAGTTAATCTTCCAGATAAGAGAGTGATTGACAAAGTTCTCCAATCACTATCACCAAGCTACTAGAGTTTCATGATGAACTATAACATGCAAGGGAAGATGATCCCAGAGCTGTTCGTCGTGCTTAAGGCCGTAAAGGTAGAAATCAAGAAGGAGCATCAAAGTGTTGATGGTTAACAAGACCACTGGTTTCAAAGAAGGGCAAGGGCAAGAAGGGAAACTTCATGAATGGCAAGCCAGTTGCCGCTCCAGTGAAGAAACCCAAGAACCCAAACCCGAGATGAAGTGCTTATATTAGGGGAACGGTCATTGGTAGCAGAACTGCCTCAAATACTTGGTAGATAAGAAGGCTGGCAACTTCAACAAAAGTATATTTGATATATGTGTTATTGATGTGTACCTTACTAGTACTCCTAGTAGCACATGGGTATTAGATACCGGTTCAGTTGCTAATATTGGTAACTCGAAACAAAAGCTATGAAATAAATGGAGACTAGCTAAAGGTGAGGTGACGATGTGTTTGGAAGGGTTTCCAAGGATGATATGATCACCATCGCACGCTCCCTCTACCTTCGGGATTAGTGTTGAACCCAGATAAATGTTGTTTGCATTGGTGTCTGTGTTGAGCATGAACATGATTAGATCATGTTTATTGCAATACGGTTATTCATTTAAGTCAGAGAATAATGGTTATTCTATTTACATGAATAATACCTTCTATGGTCATCCACCCAATGTGAATGGTTTATTGAATGTCGGTCGTAGTTATACACATGTTCATAACATTGATGCCAAAAGATGTATAGTTGATAATGATAGTACCACTTTCATGTGGCACTACCGCTTAGGTCATATTGGTGTAAAGCGCATGAAAGAACCTCCATGCTAATGGAGTTTTGAAGTCACTTGATTTTGAATCACTTGACACATGCGAACCATGCCTCTTTGGCAAAGATGACTAAAACCCCGTTATTTGGAACAATGGAACGGGAGTGACTTGGTGGAAATCATACATGCTGATGTGTGCGGTTCGATGAGTGTTGACGCGCGCGGTGGATATCATTATTTTCTCACCTTCATTGGTGAATTGAGTAGATATGGGTATATTTACTTAATGAAGCATAAGTTTGAAATGTTTGAAAAGTTCAAGAAATTTCAGAGTGAAGTTGAGAACCATCGTAACAAGAAGATCAAGTTCCTTCGATCTGATCAAAGGGAAAGTATCTGAGTTATCAGTTTGGCAATCACTAAATACAAGATGGAATCGTTTCACAGTTGATGCCGGCTGGAACACCATAGCGTGATGGTGTGTCCGAACGTCATAATCGAACCTTATTGGATATGGTGTGATCTATGATGTCTCTTACCAATCTACCGCTATTTTTTGGGGTTATGCATTAAAGACAATTACATTCACTTTAAATAGGGCGCCATCTAAGTCCCTGGAGACGACACTGTATGAACTATGGTTTGGCAAGAAAGCAAAGTTGTTGTTCCTTAAGGTTTGGGGCTACAATGCTTATGTAGATAGGCTTCGGCCAGAAAAGCTCGAACCAAAAGCGGAAAATTGTGTCTTCATAGAATACCGAAACAAGACTATTGGTGATGTCTACTACACAACCTTCTTCTTGTAGACGTTGTTGGGCCTCCAAGTGCAGAGGTTTGTAGGACAGTAGCAAATTTCCCTCAAGTGGATGATTTATCAATCTGTAAGAGGCGTAGGATGAAGATGGTCTCTCTCAAGCAACCCTGCAACCAAATAACAAAGAGTCTCTTGTGTCCCCAACACACCCAATACAATGGTAAATTGTATAGGTGAACTAGTTCGGCGAAGAGATGGTGATACAAGTGGTATATGGATAGTAGATAATGGTTTTTGTAATCTGAAAATATAAAAACAACAAGGTAACTAATGATAAAAGTGAGCGTAAACGGTATTGCAATGCGTTGAAACAAGGCCTAGGGTTCATACTTTCACTAGTGCAAGTTCCCTCAATAACATAATTGGGTCATATAACTATCCCTCAACATGCAATAAAGAGTCACTCCAAAGTCACTAATAGCGGAGAACAAACGAAGAGATTATGGTAGGGTATGAAACCACCTCAAAGTTATTCTTTCCAATCAATCCGTTGGGCTATTCCTATAAGTGTCACAAACAGCCCTAGAGTTCGTACTAGAATAACACCTTAAGGCACAAATCAACCAAAACCCTAATGTCACCTAGATACTCCAATGTCACCTCAAGTATCCATGGGTATGATTATACGATATGCATCACACAATCTCAGATTCATCTATTCAACCAACACATAGAACCTCAAAGAGTGCCCCAAAGTTTCTACCGGAGAATCACGACGAAAACGTGTGCCAATCCCTATGCATAGGTTCATGGGAGGAACCCGCAAGGTGGTCACCAAAACATACATCAAGTGAATCACGTGATATCCCATCGTCACCACAGATACGCACGGCAAGACATACATCAAGTGTTCTCAAATCTTTAAAGACTCAATCCGATAAGATAATTTCAAAGGGGAAACTCAATCCATTACAAGAGAGTAGAGGGGGAGGAGAAACATAAGATCCAACTATAATAGCAAAGCTCGCGATACATCAAGATCGTGCCAAATCAAGAACATGAGAGAGAGAGAGAGATCAAACACATAGCTACTGGTACATCTCAGCCACGAGGGAGAACTACTCCCTCCTCGTCATGGAGAGCACTGGGATGATGAAGATGACCACCGGAGAGGGATTCCCCCTCCGGCAGGGTGCCGGAACGGGTCTAGATTGGCTTTCGGTGGCTACGGAGGCTTCTGGCAGTGGAACTCCCGTTCTATTGTGCTCCCCGATTGTTTTAGGGTATATGGAGATATATAGGCGGAAGAAGTACGTCAGGGGGGCCACGAGGGTGGAGGGCGCCCCCCCCCTACCTCGTGGCCTCCTCGAAGCTTCCCTTACGTGCACTTCAAGTCTTCTGGGTTTCTTTTGATCCGAAAATAAGTTCCGTGAAGTTTCAGGTCAATTGGACTCCGTTTGATTTTCCTTTTCTTCGAAACCCTAAAACAAGGTAAAAACAGAAACTGGCACTGGGCTCTGGATTAATAGGTTAGTCCCAAAAATGATATAAAAGTGTATAATAAAGCCCATAAACATCCAAAACAGAAGATAATATAGCATGGAGCAATCAAAAATTATAGATACGTTGGAGACGTATCAGCATCCCCTAAGCTTAATTCCTGCTCGTCCTCGAGTAGGTAAATGATAAAAACAGAATTTTTTATGTGGAATGCTACTTGGCATTATTTCAATGTAGTTCTTATTAATTGTGGCATGAATATTCAGATCCGAAAGATTCAAGAAAAAATTTTATACTGACATAAAAATGATAATACTTCAAGCATACTAACTAAGCAATTATGTCTTCTCAAAATAACATGGCCAAAGAAAGTTCATCCTTACAAAATCATATGGTTTAGTCATGTTTCATTTTTATCACACAAGAATGCTCTCATCATGCACAACCCCGATGACAAGCCAAGCAATTGTTTCATACTTTAGTAATCTCAAACCTATAAACTTTCACGCAATACATGAGTGCAAGCCATGGATATAGCACTATGGGTGGAATAGAATAATGAGGGGGTTATGTGGAGAAGACAAAAAGTAGAAAGTCTCACATCAATGAGGCTAATCAATGGGCTATGGAGATTCCCATCGATTGATGTTAATCCAAGGAGTAGGGATTGCCATGCAATGGATGCACTAGAGCTATAAATGTATGAAAGCTCAACAAAAGAAACTAGTGGGTGTGCATCCAACTTGCTTGCTCACGAAGACCTAGGGCACTTGAGGAGGCCCATTGTTGGAATATACAAGCCAAGTTCTATAATGAAAAATTCCCACTAGTATATGAAAGTGACAAAACAAGAGACTCTCTACTATTAAGATCATGGTGCTACATTGAAGCACAAGTGTGGTAAAAGGATAGTAACATTGTCCCTTCTCTCTTTTTCTCTCATATTTTTTTCATTTTTTTGGGACTTCTCTTTTTTTATGGCCTTTCTCTTTTTGGGGGGACTTCTCATTTTTTATGGCCTTTCTCTTTTTTTATTCCTCACTTGGGACAATGCTCTAGAAAATGATGATCATCACACTTCTATTTATTTACAACTCAATGATTACAACTCGATACTAGAACAAGATATGACTCTATATGAATGCCTCCGGCGGTGTACCGGGATTGCGATGAATCAAGTGTGACATGTATGAAAAATTATGAACGGTGGCTTTGCCACAAATATGATGTCAACTACATGATCATGCAAAGCAATATGACAATGATGAATGTGTCATGATAAACTGAATGGTGGAAAGTTGCATGGCAATATATCTCGGAATGGCTATGAAAATGCCATAATAGGTAGGTATGGTGGCTTTTTTGAGGAATACATAAGGAGGTTTATGTGTGAAAGAGCGTATCATATCACGGGGTTTGGATGCACCGGCGAAGTTTGCGCCAACTCTCAATGTGATAAAGGGCAATGCACGGTACCGAAGAGGCTAGCAAGGATGGAAGGGTGAGAGTGCGTATAATCCATGGACTCAACATTAGTCATAAAGAACTCACATACATCTTAGGCTCTTTCCACTCCTTATTCCATAGTCCATCGAATCTTTACCCAAAACTTGAAAACTTCACAACACAAAACTTAACAGAAAACTCGTAAGCTCCGTTAGTATAAGAAAATAAATCACCACTTCAAGGTACTGTAATGAACTCATTCTTTATTTATATTGGTGTTAAACCTACTCTATTCCAACTTCTCTATGGTTTATAAACTATTTTACTAGCCATAGATTCATCAAAATAAGTAAACAACACATGAAAAACAGAATCTGTCAAAAACAGAACAGTCTGTAGTAATCTGGATCAAACGTATACTTATGGAACTAATGAAATTCTCAAATAAATGCTGGACATTAGGAATTTATCTATTAATCATATTCAAAAAGAATTAACTAAATATCACTTTCCAAATAAAAATGGCAGCAATTCTCGTGAGCGCTAAAGTTTCTGTTTTTTACAGCATGATCAACAAGACTTTCCCCAAGTCTTCCCAACGGTTCTACTTGGCACAAACACTAATTAAATGCATAAAACCACATCTAAACAGAGGCTAGATGAATTATTATTAGTAAACAGAAACAAAAAGGAAGGAACAAAAATAAAGTTGGGTTGCCTCCCAACAAGCGCTATCGTTTGACGCCCCTAGCCATGCACGATGATTTCAATGATGCTCACATAAAGGATGAGAATTGTAACATGAAGAGAGCATCATGAAGAATATTACTAGCACATTTAAGTCTAACATACTTCCTATGCATAGGGATTTTGTGAGCAAACAACTTATAGGAACAAGAATCAACTTGCATAGGAAGGTAAAACAAGCATAACTTCAAGATTTTAAGCACATAGAGAGGAAACTTGATATTATTGCAATTCCTACAAGCATATATTCCTACCTAATAATAATTTTCAGTAGCATCATGAATGAATTCAACAATATAACCAGTACCTAAAGCATTCTTTTCATGATCTACAAGCATAGAAATTTTACTACTCTCCATACAAGCAAAATTCTTCTCATGAATAGTAGTGGGAGCAAACTCAACAAAATAACTATCATGTGATTGAAAATTAAGATCAAGATGACAAGTTTCATGGTTATTACTGTTCTTTAAAGCATACATGTCATCACAATAATCATCATATATAGGAGGCATGATTTCATCATAATAAATTTGCTCATCAAAACTTGGGGGACAAAAATATCATCTTCATCAAACATAGCTTCCCCAAGCTTGTGGCTTCGCATATCATTAGCATCATAGATATTCAAGGAATTCATACTAACAACATTGCAATCATGCTCATCATTCAAATATTTAGTGCCAAACATTCTATGTAATTCTTCTTCTAGTATTTGAGCACAATTTTCCTTTCCATCATACTCACAAAAGATATTAAAAAGATTAAGCGTATGAGGTAAACTCAATTCCATTTTTATGTAATTTTCTTTTATAAACTAAACTAGTGATAAAACAAGAAACTAAAAGACTCGATTGCAAGATCTAAAGATATACCTTCAAGCGCTAACCTCCCCGGCAACGGCGCCAGAAAAGATCTTGATGTCTACTACACAACCTTCTTCTTGTAGACGTTGTTGGGCCTCCAAGTGCAGAGGTTTGTAGGACAGTAGCAAATTTTCCTCAAGTGGATGGCCTAAGGTTTATCAATCCGTATGAGGCATAGGATGAAGATGGTCTCTCTCAAGCAACCCTGCAACCAAATAACAAAGAATCTCTTGTGTCCCCAACACACCCAATACAATGGTAAATTGTATATGTGCACTAGTTCGGCGAAGAGATGGTGATACAAGTGGTATATGGATAGTAGATAATGGTTTTTGTAATCTGAAAATATAAAAACAGCAAGGTAACTAATGATAAAAGTGAGCGTAAACGGTATTGCAATGCGTTGAAACAGGGCCTAGGGTTCATACTTTCACTAGTGCAAGTTCCCTCAACAATAATAACATAATTGGATCATATAACTATCCCTCAACATGCAACAAAGATTCACTCCAAAGTCACTAATAGCGGAGAACAAACGAAGAGATTATGGTAGGGTACGAAACCACCTCAAATTTATTCTTTCCAATCAATCCATTGGGCTATTCCTATAAGTTTCACAAACAGCCCTAGAGTTCGTACTAGAATAACACCTTAAGACACAAATCAACCAAAACCCTAATGTCACCTAGATACTCCAATGTCACCTCAAGTATCCGTGGGTATGATTATACGATATGCGTCACACAATCTCAGATTCATCTATTCAACCAACACATAGAACCTCAAAGAGTGCCCCAAAGTTTCTACCGGAGAATCACGACGAAAACGTGTGCCAACCCCTATGCATAGGTTCATGGGCGGAACCCGCAAGTTGGTCACCAAAAAATACCATCAAGTGAATCACGTGATATCCCATTGTCACCACAGATACGCACGGCAAGACATACATCAAGTGTTCTCAAATCTTTAAAGACTCAATCCGATAAGATAACTTCACAGGGGAAACTCAATCCATTACAAGAGAGTAGAGGGGGAGGAGAAACATAAGATCCAACTATAATAGCAAAGCTCGCGATACATCAAGATCGTGCCAAATCAAGAACACAAGAGAGAGAGAGAGAGATCAAACACATAGCTTCTGGTACATACCCTCAGCCCCGAGGGAATACTACTCCCTCCTCATCATGGAGAGCACCGGGATGATGAAGATGGCCACCGGAGAGGGATTCCCCCTCCGGCAGGGTGCCAGAACGGGTCTATATTGGCTTTCGGTGGCTACAGAGGCTTCTGGCGGCGGAACTCCCGATCTATTGTGCTCCCCTATTGTTTTAGCGTATATGGAGATATATAGGCGGAAGAAGTACGTCAGGGGGGCCACGAGGGGCCCACGAGGGTGGAGGGCGCGCCTGTAACACCCCGGATATGATTTGCCTAATATGTAATCCAACTCTTGCCGTTTCCGGCGTTAAGTTATTTTATTTTCTCGGGTTCGGGTTCTTGTCTCCGTGTGTTGTTATCGTTATCATGCATCTCATATCATGTCATCATGTGCATTGCATTTTCATACGTGTTCATCTCATGCATTCGAGCATTTTCCCCGTTGTCCGTTTTGCATTCCGGCGCTCCGTTCCCCTCCAGTGGTCATTTCTACCTTTCTTTCGTGTGTGGGGATTAAACATTTCCGGATTGGACCAAGACTTGCCAAGCGGCCTTGGTTTACTACCGGTAGACCGCCTGTCAAGTTTCGTACCATTTGGACTTCGTTTGATGCTCCAACGGGTAACCGAGGGACCGAGAAGGCCTCATGTGTGTTGCAGCCCAACACCCCCTCCAATTTGGCCCAAAACCCACCAAAACCCTATCCATCATCTAGAACGTTCGATCACGATCGCGTGGCCGAAAACCACACCTCATTTGGACACTCCTAGCTCCCTCTACCTCTATATAAAGACCACCCTCCGAAATTCGCGGTTCCACTCTCCCCTAACCCTAGATCCATTCCATCCACCGCCACAGGACACGTCCGGACGGCGCCGGACACGTCCGCCACCTCCGCCGACCAACCCCACGCTCCCACGTGGCGGGTACGCGCCTACATCGCCGACTCCCGCGCCGCTGGCCCGCAGGCCCGTGCGGGGCCCTCCCGGCCCACGTCACCCCGCCGCCTCACGCCCGCAAGTCGTCGCCGCCCTCCTCTTGTCCGGTCGCCCGAGGTGCCCGGCGCCGCCGCGCGCCATTGCCGGCCTCGCCTACCCGGCCCGACACCGCCGCCCGCCGCCACCATCGCTCCGCCGCCCGACGCCCTCTTCGCCGGCGTCCCTCACCGCCGCCTCCTCCCGGAGCCCCGCGCCTCGCCTCCGGCCAGATCCGGCCGCGGGAGGGCCGGATCCGGCGACCCTGACCTCGCCGGCCGCCATCTTCGTCATCTCCGGCGGGATCCGCCACCGCCTCGTTTTGCGTGCCCGGGTCAACCCTAATCCGCGAGGTGGTGATTTTCTTCCAAGTCCCCGATTCCCAGATCCATATGCCCATGTTCATCATGTCGCAACTTTGCATCCATAGTTCCGTTTTGGGCATTTAGCATATCGAAATGTTCGCCTCAGAGAGCACATCATTTCATCTCATTGCATCATTTTCATTTGAGTTCATCTTGATGCCCGAAATGTTGTTGGAAGAATGCTATTTGAGATAATTGTCAGATCTGCTGCTCCAATTAGATATTTGTCATTTTTGCCATGATTATTGTGTGCATGATATGCCCCTGAGCTCTACATGAGTTTTGTTATTTGTTTTGCCATCTATCCAGAGGTGCAATCCATGTATTTTTGTGATGTGTGTGGTGACTAGCACAAGCTTGCAAAGTGGTGCATTCGTTAATGCTGATTTCAGGGACTTAGCATTTCCACTAAGTCCTTGATCTGTTTATCTCAATATGCCATATGTTCATGTTGTTTCCTAGTGATCCGTGCCTGTTTTGAGGATGATCATTAAGGATGTTTTGTTAATCTTGTAGTGCTCTATCCATCCATGTCTTTGTTTGCAATTATGGAGCACCCTAGCTTGAGTGAATCGAGCTCTACTTTTGTCATTTCGTGAATCTGGGGAGATTGTCTACTTGTTAGCGATTTTGCCGAGGATGTTGTAGTTGATCCGTGCATGCTATGTTATTGTTCTTGCCATGTCTAGCTTTTATAATGTGTATTCTTGATGGGTGTATGCTTAGATTGTCATGACTTGCTCTTTAGTGAGTGCATCGAGCTCGTAAACATGCCTACTTGATATCTGATTTGGCATGCTCCAGTTTTCACTAAGTCTGAGAACTGATTATGTTTTTGCCATGTTCACATGCTTGCAAATGTATTTTCTGATCCCTTTTGGCTCAAGGTCACTGAGGGACTTTTGTTAAGCTCTTTGAGTAGCTCCATGAAATGCTTTACTTTTCCATGTTCAGGTCCTGTAGTATATAGTTTTCATGCTTCGAAGTGTGCTACCTGATCTGAATTCCGGACAAGTGTTAATTTCACTAAGTCTGAAATCTGTTTGCCAAATGCATTTTTTCCATGCTTGTTTGGACCTGTTAATGGATGAATTGGCCGTAGCTCAGTGTTCATCTTTTGTTAAGCATCTTGTATGGATCCCTGCCACGTATTTTGTTGCCATGTTTGAGTGGTGTAGCATGTTCATCTTGTTGCATTTAGACGGCTACTTGCTGTAAATCGCAGACCGGTGCCATATTTGAATTGCTTGCCATTTCCAAACCGTAACTCCGATTCCGGCGTTCTTTATATTGTTTTCAAGCGATTTCATCTCACATTTCCAGTGGCACACTTGGATTTCCATGTTGAGGCCAGGTTCATGCATTCCTTGTCAAATCTTGCATATGCATCGCATGTCGCATCCCGCATAGCATACCATGTTTGCATCATGTTGTTTGAGCTTTGCACGTGGTTGATTGTGTCCTTGTTGCTTGTTTGTCTTGTTTGGGTAGAGCTAGGAGACGAGTTCGCTAACGAGGAGCCCGTTGAGTTTGCTTTCGAGGATCCAGTCAACTCTGACAACTTTGCAGGGAAGATGATCATACCCTCGAAATCACTACTATCTTTGCTTTGCTAGATGCTCGCTCTTTTGCTATGCCATGCTACGATGCCTACCACTTGCTTATCATGCCTCCCAAATTTCCATGTCAAACCTCTAACCCACCATGTCCTAGCAAACCGTTGATTGGCTATGTTACCGCTTTGCTCAGCCCCTCTTATAGCGTTGCTAGTTGCAGGTGAAGATTGGAGACCGTTCCTTGTTGGAACATTATTTTACTTGTTGGGATATCATTATATTATCTTGTTATCTTAATGCACCTATATACTTGGTAAAGGGTGGAAGGCTCGGACTCTCGCCTAATGTTTTGTTCCACTCTTGCCGCCCTAGTTTCCGTCATATCGGTGTTATGTTCCCGGATTTTGCGTTCCTTACGCGGTTGGGTGATAATGGGAACCCCTTGATAGTTCGCCTTGATTAAAGCTTTTCCAGCAATGCCCAACCTTGGTTTTACCATTTGCCACGTAGCCTCTTTTTCCCTTGGGTTTCCGGAGCCCGAGGGTCATCTTATTTAACCCCCCCCCCCCCCCCCCCCGCCCCCCTCTGAGTGTTGGTCCAAACAGAGCCACTTGCAGCGCCACCTCGGGGCAACTCGAGGGTTGGTTTTAGTTGTACGTAGTGTTCATCTAAGTGTGCTCTGAGAACGAGATATGTGCAGCTCCTATCGGGATTTGTCGGCACATTCGGGCGGTGTTGCTGGATTTGTTTTAACTTGTCTAAGTGTCTTGTAGGACCGGGATGCCGTGTCTGATCGGAACGTCTCGGGAGAAGGTCTATTCCTTCGTTGACCGTGAGAGCTTGTCATGGGCTAAGTTGGGACTCCCCTGCAGGGATTTGAACTTTCGAAAGCCGTGCCCGCGGTTATGGGCAGATGGGAATTTGTTAATGTCCGGTTGTAGATAACTTGAACCTTAACTTAATTAAAATGAATCAACTATGTGAGCTACCGTGATGGTATCTTCTCGGCAGAGTCCGGGAAGTGAACACGGTGTTGGAGTAATGCTCGCCGCAGGTTGTCCTCTAGTTATTCGTTCGCGCTTTGCCTTCTCTTCTCGCCGTCTTTTGTGGACAGGTTAGCCACCATATATGCTAGTCGCTTGCTGCAGCTCCACATATTTACCTTGCCTTACCTATAAGCTTAAATAGTCTTGATCGCGAGGGTGCGAGATTGCTGAGTCCCTATGGCTCACAGATTACTTCCAAACTAGATCCAGGGTCTGATGTCTCCGTTCCAGATGACGCGCTTGAGCTCAAGTGGGAGTTCGATGAGGACTCACGCCGTTACTATGTGTCTTTCCCTGATGATCAGTAGTGGTGCCCAGTTGGGGCGATCGGGGCCGTGTTGCATGTTGGGTTTATCTTTTATTTTGGCGCCGTAGTTGGGCCATGAGTGATTGGTTGATGCAATGCTATTTATGTACTTTGATTGACGTGGCGAGTGTAAGCCAACTATGTACCTCCTCTTTTATTATCTATATTACATGGGATGTTGTGAAGATTGCCTAACTTGCGACATTGCTTTCAATGCGGTTATGCCTCTAAGTCGTGCCTCGACACGTGGGAGATATAGCCGCATCGAGGGCGTTACAAGTTGGTAATCAGAGCCTTCCCCGACCTTAGGAGCCCCCATTGCTTGATCGTTTTTAGCAGCCATTGTTGAGTCTAGAAAAATGTTTTGAGTCATTTAGGAATTATATATCGGAGAGTTTAGGAATTCTTTTTACTCCCCAGTCTCCTCATCTCTCTGGTAAGGCATCCTGACGTAGAGTTTTGACTATTCGCTTCTCAAATTTCACAAAAAAATTTAGGATCACGCGGGTATCTTGGAATCGTTCCGATGGTTTTGTGACGAGAACATTGTTCTTGGTGCCTCCTGTCTTTAGGGGTTGTGGCAGTGTCCCGGGGAGTTGAGCTCCGAGGGGTTTTCGTCACAATTTTATCGTTGCAGTTCTGGAATACCTGAGTTTAGTAAGCCGACATCGAAAATCTCTTTTATGCATTTCGTTGGTGAGATAACCTCGACACCACCCAGTACTGGGGTGGGAGTTCGGGAGTATCGCCATAACTTGTATAACGGATGCTTTTCGAAGGCTGAGGTAGATGGTTTCCAAAGTTTTTCTCGGTTATGTGTTGAAGGATGGATATAGCTGGATGTAGGATTTGCTAGATTTGGGTGAGATATTATGCTTCCCCTGTATCCCCAACACCTGATTGCATAACCGGAAAGGTTCGGGAGTTTCATAGGTGGGAATTCAAGTAGCTCTTAGGATATGTTTCCGACAGATGTATGATATGAAATTGGGGTTCGACGTCTAGTGGTCTGCCTATTCACGGTTGGTTTTACAGTGGTCTCGTTGGGTCTTAAAGAGTCCTTGGCTATGCCGACTCAGGGACGCTTCGTATGTCATGTGCACTGCCTTGTACATGATGGTGTTGTATGATCGAGCCCGTGTAGGCCCCACCACGAAAACTTCGGACGAAATCTCTATCATATGTTTGTTCCGGCTTATTCTGCAAGCCAATCCTTTGTTTTTGTTTTGAGTTGTGGTATTCGAGTTGCTTCAATGTCAAGTGTTGATTCCATACCTTCCCCAAATGGTGTTCTCATACTCCGATGTGGATACCAATCCTTCTTGATCATCAAGATTGTCTTGTCAATCCTTTTCAACCAGCGTGTTTTCTCTTCAAGTGGATCCGATCATTCAACATCCGCAAGATCAAGTATCAGTTCTTCTCAACGTTGTTTGTTTCATCCGCCCAAGCTGCCTTTGTTTTTCCCCCCCCCCCCCCCCTTTTTTTTTAAGGCTCGGATTTTTTTTTTAAGTATCAATCTTATGGATATGAAGTCTCTTCTTTCTTTCCTTTCAATGTTCTTACCCGGTGATTTTCATGAAGGTCCTAAAGGAACCTCAAGTTCATCATTCTTCATTCTTTTTCTTCTCCGGTGGATTCAATTCAAGCTTTTGGTGTTGATCATATCCCTTTTTCTCATTTCAAATGTTTTCTCATGCCGGTGCACCTTATATTCAGTTATTCCACGCTCGTTATTCTATTGTTCCGGAGTGCTCAAGATATCTCGATGATTCGTGTTTTTCCACTCTGCTTTCGTTCAAGATCTTTCGAGGATGTTATCTCATTCAAGCCATTTAATTCAACCGGTGGAATCTCTCTTTTCAAGTAATCGTTCAACGGTGTATCTTTTGAGTGGGCCCTAACCCACAGGTCTTTTCCCAGGATCTTACCTGACTCTTCTTATTTTCCCGGAGCTATACTCAAATTTCTTTTCGAAGTGTGACATAAGAATGCATTTTCATCAGTCAGAGGGTTTCTCCAAGATCTTTCAAATTCTTTTCATTGTTGGTTCAACTTTTATATTCTTCTTTATTCCGGTGTGCCTCAATAATTCATGGTGGTGTTTCTCCTCGTCATTCTCAACATTTGAAGACCGAAGAAGAGTTTCTGTCATTCTTGCTCCATTCTCTTCAAGATTCGTGATTCTAGCTTGTTGCCATCCTCTCATAATTATTTTCGATTGTGGGAATTCTTTTCACCTATCCGGAGCAATTCAAGAGTCTTCTCAGTTTGTTATCTGGAGTCCATCTATTCGGGTTTATTCATTCTCAGCTTTCAATTATCATTCTCCAATCATACCGGTGCTTAAATCAAGGATTCTCTAATCTGCTCGTAATCTCTTCGTTCTCATGGATCTAATTTCTCTCAAGAATCTTCATTTATTTGCTAATTCTTCCCGGTGTTTCTTTATCTTTTCTTTGTTCATTTTAATTCTTACGGTGGTTCGTGCAAGATTCTTCTTCCTTCGTGTATCATATCAATTTATTCGTCGTTTCAATCCTACCGGTGATTCGTTGAAGACATTCTCAAGTTTATGTTTATCTCTCTTAATCCTTGATACGAGAATAAGTAGTGTGCCAAATCCGTTGATTGTCATCAATTTAATTTGTGAAGGTTAAGCATAATGTAATTCTTATTCTTGTTTCATCCAAATGATTAATTCCCTATTCCGGAGGTTCATCAAAATTCTTGATCTCAATTGTTCATCTTATCTTTTCTTCCCGGAGTTCCAACCTCTTTCAATTATATCGCCACGGAGATCCATCTAAATCATTGCAAGGTTTCACCTTGTGTTTCCAACTTCTCTTTCTTTTTGTTATCCTTTTGTTTACCGGAGTTCTTCATGGAGGTTCTACATGATGGTTCATAAAGGATTTAATTCCTTCTCCAAGTTTTCATCGACATTCTTTTCTAAGATGCTCAAGCATTCTTCTTCTTGTAATCCGGAGTTCAATTCTTTCTACCGTGTCATTTGAGGTGGTATTAGGTCATTCTTGATAATTTGAGTTCATGTTTCATGAATCACATGTTGTTAAGAACGAGATATTTAAATCCATCAATCTCTTCATTGGAATTATCTTGGGTTATATTTCACCAAAGCCTTCCCTAAGGATTGTTGCTAATTATGGTGCTTATAATTGACCCAAGTTCTTCATTATCCTCTCGGTGAGATAAGCTTCTCCTATCCTTGTTCTTATCAATCCATTTTTTTCCCGTGAGTGGCAGGTTGTCACCTCATAATTTTGGGATGTTTTCCATAAGACCATACCAAGCTTATTCATTTCGTTGTTGGTTTCTCAACAACTCCGTTCTAGCATTTCTTGTAAGCGTGCTCCCTCAAGATCTTGTTTTCCCTTCGTTCATTCCATTCGATTCTTAATTTTGTTCCGGAGGCAGTTTGTTGTTGTTCCTTGTTCTTTTCCTAACGGAGAGTTATCAACTTCATTTATCTCCGTTGATTCTTTTCTTGATATGGCTTAACCTTTTCAAGGTTCAGCCGGTTTCACTCATTTGTCAAAGGAGCAACTTAGTTTTACCTCTTCTCTTTCTCTTCCATTTTCCCTCCGGTGCCATTCTAGATCCCGGGACGAGATCCTTTCGTAGTGGTGGAGTGTTGTAACACCCCGGATATGATTTGCCTAATATGTAATCCAAATCTTGCCGTTTCTGGCGTTAAGTTATTTTATTTTCTCGGGTTCGGGTTCTTGTCTCCGTGTGTTGTTATCGTTGTCATGCATCTCATATCATGTCATCATGTGCATTGCATTTGCATACGTGTTCATCTCATGCATTTGAGCATTTTCCCCGTTGTCCGTTTTGCATTCCGGCGCTCCGTTCCCATCTGGTGGTCATTTTACCTTTCTTTCGTGTGTTGGGATTAAACATTTCCGGATTGGACCGAGACTTGCCAAGCGGCCTTGGTTTACTACCGGTAGACCGCCTGTCAAGTTTTGTACCATTTGGACTTCGTTTGATGCTCCAACGGGTAACCAAGGGACCGAGAAGGCCTTGTGTGTGTTGCAGCCCAACACCCCTCCAATTTGGCCCAAAACCCTCTCCAACATCTAGAGCGTTCGATCACGATCGCGTGGCCGAAAACCGCACCTCATTTGGACACTCCTAGCTCCCTCTACCTCTATATAAAGACCATCCTCCGAAATTCGCGGTCCACTCTCCCCTAACTCTAGATCCATTCCATCCGCCGCCACCGGACACGTCCGGACGGCGCCGGACGTGTCCGCCGCCTCCGCCGACCAACCCCGCGCTGCCACGTGGCGGGTACGCGCCCACATCACCGACTCCCGCGCCGCCGGCCCGCAGGCCCGTGCGGGGCCCTCCCGGCCCACGTCGCCCCGCCGCCTCATGCCCGCAAGCCGCCGCCGCCCTCCTCTTGTCCGGTCGCCCGAGGTGCCCGGCGCCGCCGCGCGCCATTGCCGGCCTCGCCTCCCCGGCCCGACACCGCCGCCCGCCGCCACCATCGCTCCACCGCCCGATGCCCTCTTCGCCGGCGTCCCTCACCGCCGCCTCCTCCCGGCGCCCCGCGCCTCGCCTCCGGCCAGATCCGGCCGCGGGAGGGCCGGATCCGGTGACCCCGACCTCGCCGGCCACCGTCTTCGTCATCTCCGGCGGGATCCGCCACCGCCTCGTTTTGCGTGCCCGGGTCAACCCTAATCTGCGAGGTGGTGATTTTCTTCCAAGTCCCCGATTCCCAGATCCATATGCCCATGTTCATCATGTCGCAACTTTGCATCCATATTGATAGTTCGCCTTGATTAAAGCTTTTCCAGCAATGCCCAACCTTGGTTTTACCATTTGCCACGTAGCCTCTTTTTCCCTTGGGTTTCCGGAGCCCGAGGGTCATCTTATTTAAACCCCCCCCCCCCGGGCCAGTGCTCCTCTGAGTGTTGGTCCAAACAGAGCCACTTGCAGCGCCACCTCGGGGCAACTCGAGGGTTGGTTTTAGTTGTACGTAGTGTTCATCTGAGTGTGCTCTGAGAACGAGATATGTGCAGCTCCTATCGGGATTTGTCGGCACATTCGGGCGGTGTTGCTGGATTTGTTTTAACTTGTCTAAGTGTCTTGTAGGACCGGGATGCCGAGTCTGATCGGAACGTCTCGGGAGAAGGTCTATTCCTTCGTTGACCGTGAGAGCTTGTCATGGGCTAAGTTGGGACTCCCCTGCAGGGATTTGAACTTTCGAAAGCCATGCCCGCGGTTATGGGCAGATGGGAATTTGTTAATGTCCGGTTGTAGATAACTTGAACCTTAACTTAATTAAAATGAATCAACTGTGTGAGTTACCGTGATGGTCTCTTCTCGGCGGAGTCCAGGAAGTGAACACGATGTTGGAGTAATGCTCGCCGCAGGTTGTCCTCTAGTTATTCATTCGCGCTTTGCCTTCTCTTCTCGCTCTCTTTTGCGAACAAGTTAGCCACCATATATGCTAGTCGCTTGCTGCAGCTCCACATATTTACCTTGCCTTACCTATAAGCTTAAATAGTCTTGATCGCGAGGGTGCGAGATTGCTGAGTCCCTGTGGCTCACAGATTACTTCCAAACTAGATCCAGGGTCTGATGACTCCGTTCTAGATGACGCGCTTGAGCTCAAGTGGGAGTTCGATGAGGACTCACGCCGTTACTATGTGTCTTTCCCTGTTGATCAGTAGTGGTGCCCAGTTGGGGCGATCGGGACCGTGTCGCATGTTGGGTTTATCTTTTATTTTGGCGCCGTAGTCGGGCCATGAGTGATTGGTTGATGTAATTCTATTTATGTACTTTGATTGACGTGGCGAGTGTAAGCCAACTATGTACCTCCCCTTTTATTATCTATATTACATGGGATGTTGTGAAGATTGCCTAACTTGCGACATTGCTTTCAATGCGGTTATGCCTCTAAGTCATGCCTCGACACGTGGGAGATATAGCCGCATCGAGGGCATTACAGCGCCCTAGGGGGGTGGGCGCGCCCCCTACCTCGTGGCCTCCTCGAAGCTTCCCTTGCGTGCACTTCAAGTCTTCTGGGCTTCTTCTGATGCAAAAATAAGTTCCATGAAGTTTCAGGTCAATTGGACTCCATTTGATTTTCCTTTTCTTCGAAACCCTTAAACAAGGTAAAAACAGAAACTGGCACTGGGCTCTGGGTTAATAGGTTAGTCCCAAAAATGATATAAAAGTGTATAATAAAGCCCATAAACATCCAAAATAGAAGATAATATAGCATGGAGCAATCAAAAATTATAGATACGTTGGAGACGTATCAATTAGGTATACCTTCTGTCTCAGATCTGAGGGCAAAGTGTTTGTCTCTAAGAACAGGTCCTTTCTCGAGAAAGAGTTTCTCTCGAAAGAAGTGAGTGGGAGGAAGATAGAACTTGATGAGGTTGTTGAACCTTCACTTCAACCAGAGAGTAGCGCATCACAGAAAGATGTTTCTGTGGCACTTACGTCAGTTGAGGAGAAAGCTAATGATGATGATCATTAAGCTTCAGATCAAATTACTATCAAACCTTGTAGGTCGACAAGGGTGTGTACAACTTTTGAGTGGTAACCCTATCTTAAAGGTCATGTTGTTGGACAACGATGAACCTATGAGCAATGAAGAAGCGATGGTGGGAACAAATGGCTGGAAGCCATGAAATCCGAGATAGGATCCATGTATGAGAACAAAGTATGGACTTTGGTGGACTTGCCCGATGATCGGCAAGCCATTGAGAATAAATGGATCTTTAATAAGAAGACAGACGCTGATGGTAACGTCACCATTTATGAAGCTCGACTTGTCTCAAAGAAGTTTCCGACATGTTCAAGGAGTTGTCTGTGATGATACTTTCTCAATCATAGCGATGCTAAAGTCTATTAAAATTATGTTAGAAATTGCTGCATTTTTCATTTACGAAATCTGGCAGATGGATGTCAAAACAAAGTTTCCTTGACGGTCTCCGTGAGGAAAGGCTATATGTGATACAACCAGAAGTTTTTGTCGATCCTAAGGATGCTAAAAGGTATGCAAACTCCAGAGATCCTTCTATGGACTGGAGCAAGCATCTCGGAGTTGGAACATACGCTTTGATGAAGCGATCAAAGTGCTGGGGAACGCAGTAATTTCAAAAAAATTCCTACGCACACGCAAGACCATGGTGATGCCTAGCAACGAGAGGAGAGAGTACCGTCTACGTACCCTCGTAGACCGTAAGCGGAAGCGTTATGACAACGTGGTTGATGTAGTCGTACGTCCTCACGATCGATCGATCCCAGCACTGAAGGTACGGCACCTCCACGATCTGCACATGTTCGGCTCGGTGACGTCCCGCCAACTCACGATCCAGTAGAGCTTCGAGGGAGAGCTTCATCAGCACGATGGCGTGATGACGGCGATGATGTTGCTACCAGAACAGGGCTTTGCCTAAGCACCGCTACGATATGACCGACTGGATTATGGTGGAGGGGGCACCGCACAGGGCTTGGAACAATCAACTTGTGTGTACTAGGGTGCCCCTTTCCCCTGTATATAAAGGAGCATGGGGGAGGCCGGCCGGCCCTAGTGGCGCCCAAGGAGTGGAGGAATCCTCCTCCTATTAGGAGTAGGATTCATCCTTTCCTAGTCCTACTAGGAAGGAGGAAGGGGGAAGGAAAGAGAGGGAGAGGGAGAGGGAAAGAGGGGTCGCGCCCCCTCCCCTAGTCCTATTCGGACTCCCCTTGGGGGGCACCTCCTGGGCTGCTGCCCTCTCTCTCCCCTAAGGCCCACTAAGGCCCAATACTTCCCCGGGGGGTTCCTGTAACCCCTCCCGCACTCCGGTTTTCTCCGAAATCACCCGGAACACTTCCGGTGTCCGAATATAGCCGTCCAATATATCGAACTTTAGGTCTCGACCATTTCGAGACTCCTCGTTGTGTCCGCGATAAAATCCGGGACTCCGAACTACCTTCATTACATCAAAACACATAAACTCATAATACCGATTGTCACCGAACGTTAAGCGTGCGGACCCTACGGGTTCAGAACTATGTAGACATGACCGAGACATGTCTCCGGTTAATAACCAATAGCAGAACCTGGATGCTCATATTGGTTCCGACATATTCTATGAAGATCTTTATCGGTCAAACCGCATAACGATATACGTTGTTCCCTTTGTCATCGGTATATTACTTGCCCGAGATTTGATCCTCGGTATCTCAATACCTAGTTCAATATCGTTACCGGCAAGTCTCTTTACTCGTTCTGTAATGCTACATCATGTAACTAACTCATTACCTACATTGCTTGCAAGATTATAGTGATGTACATTACCGAGAGGGCCCAGAGATACCTCTCCGACAATCGGAGTGACAAATCCCAATCTTGATCCATGCCAACTCAACAAACACCATCGGAGACACTTGTAGACCACCTTTATAATCACCCAGTTACGTCGTGACATTTGATAAAACACAAAGTGTTCCTCCGGTATTCGGGAGTTGCATGATCTCATAGTCATAGGAACATGTATAGTTATGGAGAAAGAAATAGCAACTAACTAAACGATCATCGTGCTAAGCTAATAAATGGGTCAAGTCAATCACATCATTTTCTAATGATGTGATCCCGTTAATCAAATGACAACTCATGTCTATGGTTAGGAAACATAACCATCATTGATTCAACAAGCTAGTCAAGTAGAGGCAAACTAGTGACACTCTGTTTGTCTATGTATTCACACATGTAATAAGTTTCCGGTTAATACAATTCTAGCATGAATAATAAACATTTATCATGATATAAGGAAATATAAATAACAACTTTATTATTGCCTTTAGGGCATATTTCCTTCAGTCTCCCACTTGCACTAGACTCAATAATCTAGATTACAATGTAATGATTCTAACACCCATGGAGTCTTGGTGCTGATCATGTTTTGCTCGTGAGAGAGGCTTAGTCAACGGGTCTGCAACATTCAGATCCGTATGTATCTTGCAAATCCCTATGTCTCCCTCCTTGACTTGATCGCAGATGGAATTGAAGCGTCTCTTGATGTGCTTGGTTCTCTTGTGAAATCTGGATTCCTTTGCCAAGGCAATTGCACCAATATTGCCACAAAAGATTTTCATTGGACCCGATGTACTAGGTATGGCACCTATATCGGATATGAACTCCTTCATCCAGACTCCTTCATTTGCTGCTTACGAAGCAGCTATGTATTCCACTTCACACGTAGATCCCGCCACTACGCTCTGCTTGGAACTGCACCAACTGACAGCTCCACCATTTAATAAAAACACGTATCCAGTTTGTGACTTAGAGTCATCCGGATCAGTGTCAAAGCTTGCATCGACGTAACCATTTACGATGAGCTCTTTGTCACCTCCATATACGAGAAACGTATCCTTAGTCCTTTTCAGGTATTTCAGGATGTTCCTGACCGCTGTCCAGTGATCCACTCCTGGATTACTTTGGTACCTCCCTGCAAAACTTATAGCAAGGCACACATCAGGTCTAGTACACGGCATTGCATACATGATAAAGCGTATGGCTGAAGCATAGGGAACACCTTTCATTTTCTCTCTATCTTCTGCAGTGGTCCGGCATTGAGTCTGACTCAACTTCACACCTTGTAATACAGGCAAGAACCCTTTCTTTGCCTGATCCATTTTGAACTTCTTCAAAACTTTATCAAGGTATGTGCTTTGTGAAAGTCCAATCAAGTGTCTTGATCTATCTCTATAGATCTTGATGCCCAATATATAAGCAGCTTCACCGAGGTCTTTCATTGAAAAATTCTTATTCAAGTATCCTTTTATGCTATTCTGAAATTCAGTATCATTTCCAATCAACAATATGTCATCTACATATAATATCAGAAATTCTACGGAGCTCCCACTCACTTTCTTGTAAATATAGACTTCTCCAAAAGTCTGTACAAAACCATATGCTTTGATCACACTATCAAAGTGTATATTCCAACTCCGAGAGGCTTACACCAGTCCATAAATGGATCGTTGGAGCTTGCACACTTTGTTAGCACCTTTTGGATTGACAAAACCTTCTGGTTGCATCATATACAACTCTTCTTTAAGGTATCCATTAAGGATTGCAGTTTTGACATCCATTTGCCAAATTTCATAATCATAAAATGTGGCAATTGCTAACATGATTCGGACGGACTTAAGCATCGCTACAGGTGAGAAGGTCTCATCGTAGTCAACTCCTTGAACTTGTCAAAAACCTTTTGCAACAAGTCGAGCTTTGTAGATAGTAACATTATCGTCAGCGTCAGTCTTCTTTTTGAAGATCCATTTATTCTCTATGGTCTGCCGATCATCGAGCAAGTCAACCAAAGTCCATACTTTGTTCTCATACATGGATCCCATCTTAGATTTCATGGCCTCAAGCCATTTTGCGAAATCTGGGCTCATCATCGCTTCCTCATAGTTCGTAGGTTCGTCATGGTCAAGTAACATGACTTCCAGAACAGGATTACCGTACCACTCTGGTGCAGATCTTACTCTGGTTGACCTACGAGGTTCGGTGGTAACTTGATCAGAAGTGTCATGATCATTGCTACCTCTTGAGCACTGCATTGGTTTTCCCTTGAAGAGGAAAGGGTGATGCAGCAAAGTAGCGTAAGTATTTCCCTCAGTTTTTGAGAACCAAGGTATCAATCCAGTAGGAGGCCACGCACGAGTCCCTCGCACCTACACAAACAAATAAAATCCTCGCAACCAACGCAATAAAGGGGTTGTCAATCCCTTCACGGTCACTTACGAAAGTGAGATCTGATAGATATGATAAGATAATATTTTTGGTATTTTTATGATAAAGATGCAAATTAAATAAAGCAAAATAAAAACGGTGCAAGAAATAGCTTGTTGATGGAAGATTAATATGATAAAAAATAGACCCCAGGGCCATAGGTTTCACTAGTGGCTTCTCTCGAGAGCATAAGTATTACGATGGGTAAACAAATTATTGTTGAGCAATTGACAGAATTGAGCATAGTTATGAGAATATCTAGGTATGATCATGTATATAGGCATCACGTCCGAGACAAGTAGACCGACTCCTGCCTGCATCTACTACTATTACTCCACACATCGACCGCTATCCAACATGCATCTAGAGTATTAAGTTCAAAAGAATAGAGTAACGCTTTAAGCAAGATGACATGATGTAGAGGGCTAAACTCATGCAATATGATATAAACCCCATCTTGTTATCCACGATGGCAATAATACAATATGTGCATTGCTGCCCCTACTGTCAATGGGAAAGGACACCGCAAGATTGAACACAAAGCTAAGCACTTCTCCCATTGCAAGAAAGATCAATCTAGTAGGCCAAACCAAACTGATAATTCGAAGAGACTTGCAAATATGACCAATCATACATAAAAGAATTCAGAGAAGATTCAAATATTGTTCATAGATAAACTTGATCATAAACTCACAATTCATCGGTCTCAACAAACACATCACAAAAGAAGATTACATCGAATAGATATCCACAAGAGAGGGGGAGAACATTGTATTGAGATCCAAAAACAGAGAAGAAGCCATCTAGCTAATAATAAACCCTCCGACACTCCGGTTTTCTCCAAAATCACCCGGAACACTTCCGGTGTCCGAATATAGCCGTCCAATATATCGATCTTCATGTCTCGACCATTTCGAGACTCCTCGTCATGTCCGTGATCAAATCCGGGACTCCGAACTACCTTCGATACATCAAAACACATAAACTCATAATACCGATCGTCGCCGAACATTAAGCGTGCAGACCCTACGGGTTCGAGAACTATGTATACATGACCGAGACATGTCTCCGGTCAATAACCAATAGCGGAACCTGGATGCTCATATTGGTTCCTACATATTCTACGAAGATCTGTATCGGTCAAATGTTGTTCCCTTTGTCATCGATATGTTACTTGCCCGAGATTCGATCGTCGGTATCTCAATACCTAGTTCAATCTCGTTACCGGCAAGTCTCTTTACTCGTTCTGTAATGCTACATCATGTAACTAACTCATTAGCTACATTGCTTGCAAGGCTTATAGTGATGTATATTACCGACAGGGCCCAGAGATACCTCTCCGACAATCGGAGTGACAAATCCCAATATTGATCCATGCCAACTCAACAAACACCATCGGAGACACCTATAGAGCACCTTTATAATCACCCAGTTACGTTGTCATGTTTGGTAGCACACAAAGTGTTCCTCCGGTATTCGGGAGTTGCATGATCTCATAGTCATAGGAAAATGTATAGTTATGGAGAAAGCAATAGCAACTAACTAAACGATCATCGTGCTAAGTTAACGGATGGGTCAAGTCAATCACATCATTCTCTAATGATGTGATCCCGTTAATAAAATGACAACTCATGTCTATGGTTAGGAAACATAACCATCATTGATTCAACGAGCTAGTCAAGTAGAGGCAAACTAGTAACACTCTATTTGTCTGTGTATTCACACATGTACTAAGTTTCCGGTTAATACAATTCTAGCATGAATAATAAACATGTATCATGATATAAGGAAATATAAATAACAACTTTATTATTGCCTCTAGGGCATATTTCCTTCACAAAGAATTTGGGTTTATACAAAGTTTGCAAGAAACTTGTATTTGCAAGAAAGTGAGTGGGAGCACTACAACATTTCTGATAGGTATATGTGCATGAAATATTGTTGATCGTAAATGATGTAGAATTTCTAGAGAGCATTAAGGGTTGTTTGAATGGAGTTTTTCAAAGGAAGACCTGTGTAAAACTTCTTACATGTTGGGTATCAAGATCTATAGAGATAAATCAAGACGCCTGATAAGACTTTCACAAAGCACATACCTTGACATGATCTTGAAGGAGTTCAAGATGGATCAGTCAAAGAAGGAGTTCTTAACTGAGTTCTGAGGTGTGAAGTTAAGACTTGAAGCTCAACCACGGCAGAAGAAAGAGAAAGGACGAAAGTCGTCCCCTGTGCCTTTGCCATAGGCTCTATACGATATGCCATGCTGTGTACCGCGATGTGCCTTGCCACGTGTCTGGCAAGGGGGTACAAGAGTGATCCAGGAGTGGATCATTGGACAGCGGTCAAAATTGTCCTTAGGAATAAGGAAATGTTTCTCGGTTATGGAGGTGATAAAGAGTTCGGCGTAAAGGGTTACGTCGATGTAAGCTTTAACACCTATCCGGATGACTCTGAGTAGCAAACTGGATACATATAGTGGAGCAACCATTTGGAATAGCTCCAAGTGGAGCATAGTAGCAACATCTATAATATGAAATAGAGATTTGTGAAGAACACACATATCTGAATGTTGCAGACCCGTTGACTGACACCTCTCCGTAAGCATAACATGATCAAACCCTAGAACTCATTGAGTATTAATCACATGGTGATATGAACTACATTATTGACTCGAGTAAACTCTTTGGGTGTTAGTCACATGGCGATGTGAACTATAAGTGTTGATCACATGGAGATGTGAACTAGATTATTGACTTTAGTGCAAGTGGGAGACTATTGGAAATATGCCCTAGAGGCAATAATAAAATGGTTATTATTATATTTCCTTGTTCATGATAATTGTCTATTGTTCATTCTATAATTGTATTAACCGGAAACCATAATACATGTGTGAATACATAGACCACAACATGTCCCTAGTAAGCCTCTAGTTGACTAGCTCGTTGATCAATAGATGGTTATGGTTTCCTAACCATGGACATTGGATGTCGTTGATAACGGCATCACATCATTAGGAGAATGATGTGATGGACAAGACCCAATCCTAAGTGTAGCACAAGATCGTCTAGTTCGTTTGCTAAAGCTTTTCTAATGTCAAGTATCATTTCCTTAGACCATGAGATCGTGCAACTCCTGGATACCGTAGGAATGCTTTGGGTGTACCAAACGTCACAATGTAACTGGGTGGCTATAAAGGTGCACTACAGGTATCTCCAAAATTATCTGTTGGGTTGGCATGAATCGAGACTGGGATTTGTCACTCTGTAAGACGGAGAGGTATCTATGGGCCCACTCAGTAATGCATCATCATAACGAGCTCAATGTGACTAAGGAGTTAGCCACGGGATCATGCGTTATGGAATGAGTAAAGACACTTGCCGGTAATGAGATTGAACGAGGTATAGAGATACCGACGAACGAATCTCGGGTAAGTAACATACCGATGGCCAAAGGGAATTGTATACGGGATTGATTGAATCCCCGACATCATGGTTCATCCGATGAGATCATCGTGGAACATGTGGGAGCCAACATGGGTATCCAGATCCTGCTGTTGGTTATTGGCCAGAGAGATGTCTCGGTCATGTCTGCATGGTTCCCTTGTTGGGTTTCGTAGTAATTTCAAAAAATTTCCTACGCACACGCAAGATCATGTGATGCATAGCAACGAGAGGGGAGAGTGCTGTCTACGTACCCACGCAGACCGACTGCGGAAGCGTTGACGCAACGTAGAGGAAGTAGTCGTACGTCTTCACGATCCAACCGATCAAGTACCGAAACTGCGGTACCTCCGAGTTCGAGCACACGTTCAGCTCGATGACGATCCCGGGACTCCGATCCAGCAAAGTGTCGGGGAAGAGTTCCGTCAGCACGACGGCGTGGTGACGATCTTGATGCACTACAGCAGCAAGGCTTCGCCTAAACTCCGCTACAGTATTATCGAGGAATATGGTGGCTGGGGGCACCGCACACGGCTAAGGAATAGATCACGTGGATCAACTTGTTGTTTCTTGATCTATCTTTGGTGCTAGCCCTGCCCCTCTATTTATATCTTGAGCCCTGGGGTTGAAACTTGGAGTTAAAGCCTTCACAAAGTCGGTTTCACCCGATAGGCAAGAGTCCTTCTCGGACTCCAGGGCCAGACGCCAGGGATCCCGGCGTCTGGACCCAGACGCCAGGGACCCTGGCGTCTGGCCCCTGGACTCCGCAAAACTTCCTTTTGCGCTCTCCAAAAACCTTGTGGGCTTTCCCCTTTGGCCCAAATAAAGTGTTCTCGTACCTAAACATTTCGGGAAACATCTGGAACCCCTTCCGGTGATTTCCGGAACCCTTCCGGTGACCAAACACTATTATCGTATATATCAAACTTTATCTCCGGACCATTCCGGAGTTCCTCGTCATGTCTGTGATCACATCCGGGACTCCGAACAACCTTCGGTACATCAAAATGCATAAAACTCATAACAACTGTCATCGTAACCTTAAGCGTGCGGACCCTACGGGTTCGAGAACAATGTAGACATGACCGAGACACGTCTCCGGTCAATAACCAATAGCGGGACCTGGATGCCCCTATTGGCTCCTACATATTCTATGAAGATCTTTATCGGTCAGACCGCATAACAACATACGTTGTTCCCTTTGTCATCGGTATGTTACTTACCCGAGATTTGATCGTCGGTATCCAATACCTAGTTCAATCTCGTTACCGACAAGTCTCTTTACTCGTTCTGTAATACATCATCCCGCAACTAACTCATTTAGTTGCAATGCTTGCAAGGCTTAAGTGATGTGCATTACCGAGAGGGCCCAGAGATGCCTCTCCGACAATCGGAGTGACAAAACCTAATCTCGAAATACGCCAACCCAACATGTACCTTTGGAGACACCTGTAGTACTCCTTTATAATCACCCAGTTACGTTGTGACGTTTGGTAGTACCCAAAGTGTTCCTCCGGTAAACGGGAGTTGCATAATCTCATAGTTATAGGAACATGTATAAGTCATGAAGAAAGCAATAGCAACATACTAAACGATCGGGTGCTAAGCTAATGGAATGGGTCATGTCAATGAGATCATTCTCTTAATGATGTGATCCCGTTAATCAAATAACAACTCATTTGTTCATGGTTAGGAAACATAACCATCTTTGATTAACGAGCTAGTCAAGTAGAGGCATACTAGTGACACTTTGTTTTGTCTATGTATTCACACATGTATTATGTTTCCGGTTAATACAATTCTAGCATGAATAATAAACATTTATCATGATTATAAGGAAATAAATAATAACTTCATTATTGCCTCTAGGGCATATTTCCTTCATCCCTAACCCGTAGGGTCTACACACTTAAGGTTCGATGACGCTAGGGTTATAGGGAAAGTATGTATGTGGTTACCCAATGTTGTTCGGAGTCCCGGATGAGATCCTGGACATCACGAGGAGTTCCGGAATGGTCCGGGGGTAAGGAATTATATATAGGAAGTGAGAATTTGGACACCGGAAGTGTTCCGGGCATCACCGGTAATGTACCGTGACCACCGGAAGGGTTCTGGGGGTCTACCGGGAGGGCCCACCAGCCCCGGAGGCTTGCATGGGCCAAGAGTGGGAAGGGACCAGCCCCTGAGTGGGCTGGTGCGCCTCCCACCAAAGCCCAAGGCGCAGCACAAGGGAAGAGGGGGAAACCCTAGGCGCAAATGGGCCTAAGGCCCACCCTAGGGCGCGCCCCCCTCTCTCCCCCTTGGCCGCCCCCAATCCCATCTAGGGCTGCCGCCCCCTCCCCTCCTCCTATATATAGTGGGGGTTTTGGGGCTACCATACACGAAGGTCTCTCTCTCTCTCTCGGCGGAGCCCTACCTCTCCACCTCCTCGTCTTTCGTAGTGCTTGGCGAAGCCCTACTGGAGAACCACGCTGCTCCAGCACCACCACGTTGTCGTGCTTCTGCTGGAGTTGTCTTCCCCAACCTCTCCCTCCTCCTTGCTGGATCAAGGCACAGGAGACGTCACCAGGCTGCACGTGTGTTGAACGCGGAGGCGTCGTTGTTCGGCGCTTAGATCGGAATCGACCGCGATCTGAATTGCTGCGTGTACAACCCCACCAACCGTGTTCTTGCAACGCTTCCGCTTCGTGATCTTCAAGGGTATGAAGATGCACTCCCTCTCTCTCTCGTTGCTAGCATCTCCTAGATTGATCTTGGTGACACGTAGGAATTTTTTTGAATTATTGCTACGATCCCCAACAGCAACAACAGCGGAAATGGTGCCACGACAACATTCCAATGATCCAAAAACTCATCAATATGTCGGTGCAAACAAAAGTGTGGATCTACGGAACATGCAAAAGATGGTGGGGTGATCCCGGTTATCGGGTTCCCACGGGTCGACGGCATGGAAAACGAGGAGGAACGTGCAATGACAACACAAACACGATGCACACACGTGCATCTCATACAACACCCGTGCATTCGTTCATGGGCGTCATCTCGGGGTTATACCTTCGAAGCGTGCATTCGGGATGGATCGAGTTCGTCGAAGGAAGTAGTGGTATACGGCCGTAGTGGAAGTAGTCGTTCTTGCGACGGTAGTCGTACATGTGTCGGAGAGGAATTTGGCGCATCCAAGTCCTTCGGGGTTCCTTATTATACTTGCATTTCGGTGCGGTACTTAGCGATTCCAGGATGTAGAGGTACACTTGTCGTAGACATGTAGTTATTCATGTATCACCATGGTGTAGTCGTACTTGGCGTCCACATCAACATGTCCATGATGGCCAAACAAACCAATAGCAACCGAAGGCAGCAGGGTGCGGGGCAGGGCTTGAGCGATAAGGATGCCATGGGCGTGCAACAGAGCAAAGGGGCGGCGGGGCTCATGGGCGGCATGAACGGGCAGAAGGCGCTCGAGATCGAGCTCCTCTCGATCCAGAGCATGGCTGTGGCGCGGGGCGGAGGTGGAGGCCCGGCGAGGTCGGCGGCTTGGGCCTCCATGGTGGCAGCAAAGGTCCTCCGGTGGACTTGGGTGACGGTGCAGTCGGGAGCAGCAGAGGAAGGGGGAGCGGCCCTGGCTGGGTCCGTCAGCCGCCATGAAGGGCTTCTGCTCGTCCCGATGAGCAGCAGGGTCGCCGAGCGGCGCGCGGGACCACGGCGAGGACATGAGGTCGGGACACGTCGGGAGGTGCGATGGTGGCGGGGAGGCGACCGGCGGGGCAGGAGGCACAGGCGAGGACGGTCGCGGGCGCGAGGGCTCGGCAACGCTCGGTTCCGACGGGGTCGCGGCCTCTCTGGAGCGGTGGATCGGGCGGCGAGGTCCGGCGATGGGGCGCGCTGGCGAGGGAAGGAGTAGGCAAAAGGGATCGGGCGCTACCCCTGGCAGCGATGTGTGGTGGCAGGCATGGGAATGAGAGAGAGAGATGGGGATCGGGAGAGAGCGTGGTGAGGGGCTAGGGTTATAGGTGCGGCTGGGCCTTGGGCCAAATGGATTGCAGGGAAGCAGGCCGGCCTAGCTGCTGGGCTCTCTTCTCTTACTCTAAAATAAATAAATAAAAACAAAACAGAGATAAGAAAGAAAAGAAAGAGAGGTTAGGGGTGGAGCTTGTGGAGGAGGGTATTTTTCTTAGGCTCCCGAAAATATGAGGAATTTAACAAAAATGGCCTCAGGATTTTTAGGGGAAGTAAAATCCGCACATGCTGAATTTAACTCGACATGTTTGAAGTTTTAAACCCATTCAAATGATCTCCAACTGGGTTGGAATTATAGGAGCTGACCCTACACACTGGATGTGATTTATGGGCACATTTGGAACATTTATGGATAAAGTAAAATTGCAACTCAATTTTACTAAAAGGCCTCAAATGAGGAATTGAAGTTGAGTTAGATAAAAAAGGAAATTTGAAGAACAATGCAAATGTGTTATGTGTGATTCCAAGTCAATGGAATGCTTTAATATAGCTCCCTAAATATTGGGAGCATATGTTATAAAGAGAACTCACCATGTGAATTCCCTCGGTTTAAATAGATTGAAAGATCTATGCAATTTATTTAAGTGAGTTTTTAGAAAGGTTTGCATGATGACATGATGCAATGCAAAAGATGCAATGATGAATGCAACAAACAAAAAATCACACAACGAAACTCGGAAAACATGGAAAGCATCTGAAGCGTCGGTTTCGGGTCGTTACATTCACGCTGCTCGGCCTCGTCTATCTAAGCAGGTAATCCACACCTGACCTCCATCCCCCTCCTCCTTCCACATCCCACATGCCCCGACCGCCGGTGCGACACCTTCCACCCAAACCACTGACCCCTCCACTAAATAAGCACCGCCCTAAGCCATGGTGCACGCACTATAGCCAGGAGCTCAAGGAATATTTGGCAGCGGAGAAGCAAATCGCGCCCGCACGCATGGATGAGGTCGTGATGGCTGCCATTCGTGTGCACCCCCAGATCTTGGAGGAGCACCTTGCCATTTACTAGCTACGCCGGTTAAGCATGCTCGGTTTACCCGTTGCATGTGCTGCTCATGCATTTCCTTCACAAATGCCAGTGAATTGTGCTATCTAATTTTACCATGCAATCTGTTGCTCTAGTGTATATATTCTATGTTGTGCGGTGTGGTGCTCACTTGTTAACTATTTGGTTAATTAGTTTTCGTTTTCAGTTAACTGTTTGGTTCAATTCTGCAAATGTGATGTTCAATTCTTCAGGCTGCAATTCCGTATTGTCTTCCATGTGAGAAATAAATTGAATTTATCTTTACAAAATACATGAGAAACTAATACAATTGCTATATTTTTAAGTTGTCAAGCATGCTTGGTTTGGTTATACATTGTGCAATGTGGTGCTCGGTTAACGTTTGCTTCATTTGTGTTGTGGTGTTTAGTTAACTATTTGGTTCAATTCTGCAATGCGATGTTCAATAGTTGTGGGTGCATTCTGTTATTGTATACCATGTGAGGAATACATTGAATTTGGATGTAGTAAATACATGAGAAACAAATACAATTGCTATATTTCCAAGTTGTTAAGCATGTTTGGTTTGGTTAACTGTCTGATCTTCTATTAGGAGTATGTTATATTGTGCAATGTGGTGCTCAGTTAATGTTTGGTTCATTTGTTGTGGTGTTTAGTTAACTACTTGGTTCAATTCTGCAATGTGGTGTCCAATTGTCGTGGGTAGAATTTTGTATTGTTGTGCATGTGAGGAATAAATCAAATTTGGCTGCACTTAATACATGAGAAACATATACAAGTGTTATATTTCCTAATTCTTAATCATGCTTGGTTTGGATAAATGGGTTTCCATGTGGCTTGAATTAATCTGATGAATCTGCAATGTGCTTATTTTTCATCAACATATTTTACTGATAGCATGCGAACCCTGACTTAACCTGCTGACGAGCTACCTTAGATGTGTTGTAGGGAAACAATGGGAAGCACTGAGATTTACAATCGAGGTTAGCATGTGCATGTTCGTTTTCTAATAGCACATTATTGTGCAATTGCAGGAACCATTCTAATATTTAGGTTTTTAATAATTTGGTCTTGCACATGTAGGTCGTGCTGTCAGAGCTTTTGACTCACTGTTCGACCTTTTGCATATGGGGAAATGAGTTGTCCATGAATATCAATCAAGTCAAGAAACTCAGAAAGATTGTTAGGATAAAGAAATTAGCAATAAAAAACAACAAGATCTTTGTCTGCACAATAAAGAAGACATCAGTCCACTACAAGATCGTACTAACTATTATACCTTGTCTTTTTTTCCTTTTCCCCATTTCCAATATAGAGAAGATATTTATGCACATCCTTGTTTTCAGGCCTTTCCAAAGCAGTTCATTGATGATTACTGATACGTCTCCAACGTATGTATAATTTTTGATTGCTCCATGCTATATTATCTACTGTTTTGGACATTATTGAGCTCTATTATCCACTTTTATATTATTTTTGGGACTAACCTATTAACTGGAGGCCCAGCCCAGAATTGTTGTTTTTTGCCTATTTTATGGTTTCAAAGAAAAGGAATATCAAACGTAGTCCAAACGGAATGAAACCTTCGCGAACGTCATTTTCTCAACGAACAAGACACAGGAGACTTGGACCCTACGTCAAGAAACAAAAGAGGAGGCCACGAGGTAGGGGGCATGCCTACCCCCCCCCTAGGCGCGCCCTCCACCCTCGTGGGCCTCCTGTTGCTCCACCGACATACTCCTTCCTCCTATATATACCTACGTACCCCCAAACGATCAGATACGGAGCCAAAACCCTAATTCCACCGCTGCAACTTTCTGTATCCACAAGATCCCATCTTGGGGCCTGTTCCGGAGCTCCGCCGGAGGGGCATCGATCACGGAGGGCTTCTACATCATCACCATAGCCCCTCCGATGAAGTGTGAGTAGTTCACCTCAGACCTACGGGTCCATAGTTATTAGCTAGACGGCTTCTTCTCTCTTTTTGGATCTCAATACAATGTTCTCCCCCTCTCTTGTGGAGATCTATTCGATGTAATCTTGTTTTTGCGGTGTGTTTGTTGAGATCGATGAATTGTGGGTTTATGATCAAGTCTATTTATGAATAATATTTGAATCTTCTCTGAATTCTTTTATGTATGATTGGTTATCTTTGCAAGTCTCTTTGAATTATCAGTTTGGTTTGGCCTACTAGATTGATCTTTCTTGCAATGGGAGAAGTGCTTAGCTTTGGGTTCAATCTTGCGGTGTCCTTTCCCAGTGACAGTAGGGGCAGCAAGGCACGTATTGTATTGTTGCCATCGAGGATAACAAGATGGGGTCTTCATCATATTGCATGAGTTTATCCCTCTACATCATGTCATCTTGCTTAAGGCGTTACTCTGTTTTCATTAACTTAATGCTCTAGATGCATGCTGGCTAGCGGTCGATGAGTGGAGTAATAGTAGTAGATGCAGGCAGGAGTCGGTCTACTTGTCTCGGACGTGATGCCTATATACATGATCATACCTAGATATTCTCATAACTATGCTCAATTCTGTCAATTGCTCAACAGTAATTCGTTCACCCACCGTAGAATACCTATGCTCTTGAGAGAAGCCACTAGTGAAACCTATGGCCCCCGGGTCTATCTTCATCATATTAATCTTCCAATACTTAGTAATTTCCTTTGCTTTTTACTTTGCTTTTATTTTACTTTGCATCTTTATCATAAAAATACCAAAAATATTATCTTATCATATATATCAAATCTCACTCTCGTAAGTGGCCGTGTAGGGATTGACAACCCCTTATCGCGTTGGTTGCAAGGATTTATTTGTTTTGTGGAGGTACGAGGGACTCGCGCGTAGCCTCCTACTGGATTGATACATTGGTTCTCAAAAACTGAGGGAAATACTTACGCTACTTTGCTACATCATCCCTTCCTCTTCGGGGAAAACCAACGCAGTGCTCAAGAGGTAGCAAGAAGGATTTCTGGCGCCGTTGCCGAGGAGTCTACGCAAAAGTCAATATACCAAGTACCCATCACAATCCCTATCTCCCGCATTACATTATTTGCCATTTGCCTCTCGTTTTCCTCTCCCCCACTTCACCCTTGCCGTTTTATTCGCCCTCTCTCTCTATCCTCCCTCTCTTTCTCTATTTACCTCTTTTTGCCTGCTTGCTTTTTGTTTGCTTGTGTGTTAGTTTGCTTGCTTGTCACGATGGCTCAAGATAATACTAAATACTGTGACTTTACCAATACCAACAACAATGATTTTATTAGCACACCGATTGCTCCTCTTACCGATGCTGAATCTTGTGAAATTAATACTGCTTTGCTGAATCTTGTCATGAAAGATCCGTTTTCCGGCCTTCCTAGTGAAGATGCCGCTACCCATCTAAATAGCTTCATTGATTTATGTGATATGCAAAAGTAGAAAGATGTGGATAACGATATTGTTAAATTGAAGCTATTTCCTTTTTCGCTTAGAGATGGTGCTAAAGCTTGGTTTTTGTCCTTGCCTAAGAATATTATTGATTCATGGAATAAGTGCAAAGATGCTTTTATCTCTAAGTATTTTCCTCTCGCTAAGATCATCTCCCTTAGAAACGATATTATGAATTTTAAGCAACTTGATCATGAACATGTTGCACAAGATTGGGAGAGGATGAAATTAATGATACGTAATTGCCCTACTCATGGTTTGAATTTGTGGATGATTATACAGAATTTTTATGCCGGATTGAATTTTGCTTCTAGAAATCTTTTAGATTCGGCCGCGGGAGGCACTTTTATGGAAATAACTTCAGGAGAAGCTACTAAACTCCTAGATAATATTATGGTTAATTATTCTCAATGGCATACTGAAAGATCTACTAATAAAAAGGTGCATGCGATAGAAGAAATTAATGTCTTGAGTGGAAAGATGGATGAACTTATGAAATTATTTGCTAGTAAGAGTGTTTCTTCTGATCCTAATGATATGCCCTTGTCTACTTTGATTGAGAATAATAATGAATCTATAGATGTG
This sequence comes from Triticum urartu, assembly GCF_003073215.2. Taxonomy (NCBI): domain Eukaryota; kingdom Viridiplantae; phylum Streptophyta; class Magnoliopsida; order Poales; family Poaceae; genus Triticum; species Triticum urartu. The sequence goes on from NC_053025.1 coordinate 245,374,299, forward strand.
AATTTTGTTGGTAGGAACAATTTTGGTAACAACGCGTATACAGGAAATTTTAATCCTAGGCCTTATCCTAGTAATCCCTCTAATAATTATGGTATTTCCTACAACAATTATTATGGAAATTATAATAAGATGCCCTCTAATTTTGAATCTAATATTAAAGAATTTATTACTTCGCAAAAGAATTTCAATGCTTTGATTGAAGAAAAATTGCTTAAGATTGATGAGTTGGCTAGGAATGTTGATAGAATTTCTCTTGATGTTGATTCTTTGAAATTTAGATCTATTCCACCTAAGCATGATATCAATGAGTCTCTCAAAGCCATGAGAATTTCCATTGATGAGTGCAAAGAAAGAACCGCTAGGATGCGTGCTAAGAAAGACGCCTTTATAAGAGCGTGTTCTTCTAGTTCCTATGAAAATAAAGATGAAGATCTAAAAGTTATTGATGTGTCCCCTATTAAATCTTTGTTTTGTAATATGAATCTTAATAATGATGGGACTGATTATGATCCACCTTTACCTAGAAGACGTTCCAAGAATTCAGAGTTTTTAGATCTTGATGCTAAAATTGATGAAAGTGGGATTTAAGAAATTAAAACCCTATATGTTGCTAAACCCACTATTTTGGATTTCAAGGAATTTAATTATGAAAATTGCTCTTTGATTGATTATATTCCTTGTTGCAATCCGTGCTAAATTCTCCTCACAGTTATAGTCAAAATAAAGCGTTCACTAAACATATGTTGATGCCTTGATGCAATCTTATGAAGAAAAACTTGAATTAGAAGTCTCTATCCCTAGAAAACTTTATGATGAGTGGGAACCTACTATTAAAATTAAAATTAAAGATCATGAATGCTATGCTTTGTGTGATTTGGGTGCTACTGTTTCCACGATTCCAAAGACTTTGTGCGATTTGTTAGGTTTCCGTGATTTTGATGATTGCTCTCTAAACTTGCACCTTGCGGATTCCACTATTAAGAAACCTATGGGAAGAATTAATGATGTTCTTATTGTTGCAAATATGAATTATGTGCCCATAGATTTTATTGTTCTTGACATAGATTGCAATCCTTCATGTCATATTATTCTTGATAGACCTTTCCTTAGAACGATTGGTGCAATTATTGATATGAAGGAAGGAAATATTAGATTCCAATTTCCGTTAAGGAAAGGTGTCGGTGTCAAAACCGGCGGATCTCGGGTAGGGGGTCCTGAACAGTGCGTCTAAGGAGGATGGTAACAGGAGGCAGGGAACACGATGTTTTACCCAGGTTCGGGCCCTCTTGATGGAGGTAAAACCCTACGTCCTGCTTGATTTATTCTTGATGATATGGGTATTACAAGAGTTGTTCTACCACGAGATCGGAGAGGCTAAACCCTAGAAGCTAGCCTATGGTATGATTGTATGTTGTCCTACGGACTAAAACCCTCCGGTTTATATAGACACCAAAAAGGGCTAGGGTTACACAAGGTCGGTTACAAAGGAGGAGATATACATATCCGTATTGCCTAGCTTGCCTTCCACGCTAAGTAGAGTCCCATCCGGACACGAGACGAAGTCTTCAATCTTGTATCTTCATAGTCTAACAGTCCAGCCAAAGGATATAGTCCGGCTGTCCGGAGACCCCCTAATCCAGGACTCCCTCAGTAGCCCCTGAACCAGGCTTCAATGACAATGAGTCCGGCGTGCAGTGTTGTCTTCGGCATTGCAAGGCGGGTTCCTCCTCCGAACACATCACAGAAGAATTTGAATACAAGGATAGTGTCCGACCCTGCAAAATAAGTTCCACATACCACCGTAGAGAGAATAATATTTCCACAAATCTTAATCTGCTGACACGTTTTGGCAACATGACATCATGCCATGGCCCGGTGATTATTCGAACCGTTTCCTTTAACTAGCCCCGCACATAACGCGAGGCAATTTTTTGACACGTCTTGTCAAAGCAGAGATCGCGTCCCCTTATCACGGGATTCTCATCAATACGGGCATGGGTAACCCAACCGCGCCATCGATTACGGTGCTTAGGGGATAAGCGAGTTTTACTAGGCTAGTGGGGACACATAGTTTCATCTGCCCATATAAAGGGATAAGGATTCACCTTTTCATCCACGCCTTCTTCCTCCTTTGCTCATCCATTTTCGCACACTCGAGCTCCAGCGCCCAAGTCCGCACTTCCCACCTCAACCCTCTCCAACCATGTCCAGAGCGGGAGGCAGGTAGATGGTCTCCTCCGTTACAGAGGGACACATCAAGAAGCTGAGGAGAGTCGGATACCTGTCCGATGACATCGCGCACCGGCTCCCAGATGAGGGGCAGCTCATCCCCACCCCAGGCCCCATGAGAGGGTAGTGTTCCTTACCCATTTCCTCCGCGGACTGGGATTCCCTCTCCACCCATTCGTCCGGGGGCTCATGTTCTACTACGGCCTGGATTTCCACGATCTGGCCCCGAACTTCATCCTCAATATCTCGGTGTTTATCGTCGTGTGCGAGGCCTTCCTCCGCATCCAGCCCCACTTCGGCTTATGGCTGAAGACCTTTAATGTCAAGCCGAAGGTAGTGAACGGCCGCCAGGCGGAGTGTGGAGGCGCCATGTTGGGCAAGATGCCCAACGTCACCTGGCTCGAGGGCTCCTTCGTGGAGACCGTAAAGGGGTGGCAATTGGGGTGGTTCTATATCACCGAGCCGCGTGACCCTGAATCAGCAGCGGCCCCCGAGTTCCGATCTGGCATCCCCACGCGGCTCACCTCCTGGCAAGAGAAGGGCCTGTCCTGGGGTAGTTCGGTAGAGCTGACCGGACTTCAAACATGTATCCAAAACATGGTGAGCAAGAAGCTCAAACTCGTCAACATAGTCCAGGTCATGCTCATCCGCCGGATCCTCCCGTGTCAACGACGAGCTTTCAACTTGTGGGAGTTCGACCCGGCCCAGCACCAAACTCTGAACAGGCTCTTCAACACAACAGACGAGGATGCCTAGAAGGTGCTATTCAAGGGCGCCGAGGTCCCTCCCTCCCTCACTGAGGACCGCGGGCTAAGCGCGAAGCACCGAGCGCATTCGGTGAGTTCTATACATCCAGTAGGATATTTTATTTCCCCTAGCTTAATTATGTGTGGGGTCTGATCTCCATTCCTTTGACAGTACTGGGTGGAGACGTCGGGGCAAATTAACTGTTCGGCCCCTCTGCCCGAAGACACTGCGGACGCTCTCCTTATGGAGATGCTGACTCCGGCCCCTTATAAGGTGCCGGAGAAGACCAAGAAGGCCAAGGGAACCCGAAAGAGTTCCCGACGCCAGGCGTCATCGGACTCATCGTTCGATAACTCTGCGACACACTCCTCCCCCGAAGACGAGGAGGAAGAAGAAGATGCTCCCCCTTCAGTTGGGGGAGACAAGAAAAGGAAGGCCGCCCCAACTGGGGAGGCCGAAGGGTCCAAGAAGGGAAGGACTCTCCTTCCGAACAGTTCCACCACCGCCGCGGAAGGCGAAGACGAGTGGCTGCTCAGGGCCAAGCCCCTAGCGAAGTCGTAAGTATTCAGATACCAGAGTAACTCATAGCATTCCTTTGTCGCACTGCTTCACCTAACACCGAATATGATTATGCAGGCCGCCACAAGCCTGTATCGATGTATCATCGGACGGCTCCCTGGGCTCGTCGGATATGGATAGCGATCCACTTCCGGCCGCCACCTCCCCTTGCCCTGCGGACGACACCGAGGTATTGTCTCAAGAGGCACTGGGTCAAGGGGAGATAGTCCCGGAGGCGCCTCATGTCGACCTTCCGGACTCCGGGAGCAGAGGGAACAAGGCCCCTAAGGGCTCCGAGTTCGGCCCTCAGCCGAACACCGCGCCGGAACCTCCAGTGGTTCCGGACTCGGGCAGGCAGCCTCCTTCCAAGAGGGGTAAGACGCCTGTGCCGGTGACCTCTGTCCATCCAGAGGCGCCGGACAATCTGCTGGGAGCGCTTCGCAGCGCTTCCATCGACGAGAAGCACTGTACTATTATGAGTGCGGTGGTCCAGAAGGTTCAGTCCGCCAAGAGCGGATTGATTGAAGCCTGTGCCAGCCTTCTAACAGGCTTTGAGGTAAGTGTTTAAAATATAGGAAAAATATTACCGCACAGACAATAGCCCCTGATGCCCTGTTTGGTGTTCACAAAGAAAAGCCGAATAGAGGATCAAACAATATCGCAGGAGTCTAATATAAGTATGTCAATATGCGTATGCAGGCTTCGCTGATGGCATCTGCCGCACTGAGTGCGGAGGTCGCCGCACTGAAGCAGGACCTTAAAGGGTCCAAGGACGAGCTCGGCCTTGCCAAGAGGCAGCTCGAGGAGAACAAAGGTAAGTAGTACCTAGTCTATGGATATGTAAAAAGAATGCGATTGCAAAATGACAGGATCATCATGAATTTGCCAGGGGCCATGACCGAAGTGGCGACCCTAAAGCAAGCGTTGTCTAAGGCCGAAGATAAAGCGGCCAAGGAGCGCACCGAGCAGGAAAGGCAAGAGGCTCGGGTGGGCGAGGTGCAGCAAGAGCTCCAGGCTCTCGTGACGAAGCACGAGGCGTTGGAGCTTGACTCGAAGACGCGAGAGTCTGAGCTTGCCGCGGCCCTCGAGAGCGCAAAGAGTGCCAAGGCCGAAGCCCAAAAGGCCCTCCAAGAGATTGACGCAATGAAGAAAATAGCGGCGGGTAAGGCATTCTATATGCAAAGCAAGCATGTGAGAGTAAATTACCTATTACTTACCCGAATCCGGAGCTCTCCAGGAGCATTCGCATATTTGCCCCACAGCGTGTCGGATGCCGCACAGTTTTACCAAGCCGAGGAGGGAAGCTTAATGGAGAAGCTGTTCTGGTCTTAGTATACTGGGACCGAACACCCGATGCCTCTGAGCGACCAGCTAAAGCAGCTGGTCGAGCTACACAAGGCGGCCGAACAGGCCATGAAGGGCCTTATAGTCCGGCTGTGGCCTGGCGACGCCCTTCTGAACAGCTACTTCGGCCTGGTGAGGCGGCTTGTGGATGCCTGCCCACGGCTGGAAGTCGTCAAGCGGTCCGTCTGCATTGAAGGTGCACGCCGGGCTTTCGCCCGTGTGAAGGTGCAATGGGCCAAGCTAGACGCCGTGAAGCTGATCAAGGAAGGACCGCCGCAAGGCAAGGAGCATCGCACCCCCGAAATTTATTATGAGGGTGTCCTGAAGGGTGCCCGTCTTGTAGCGGACGAATGTCCAAAGGATGTAATATTTGAATAAACTTGCTCGTGTGATCCTGTATGATGAAAACTTGTTTCATATGCGCTATGCAATGCTTGTTTGAATTTAAAATATTACCTTCTGTTTGGCTGTTTACCCAATCTGAGAGATGGCTAGTCCTCGGCTTCTGCCCCCATGCCGTGAGTGCTGGGGTGTTCAGGATAAACCTGAGCACTCTTGTTCCCATTTTTGGGTCCTTCGAGGGAGGTGCTCAACACAGCGAACAAGGCAACTGGACTAATAATGCTTTATCACTCTCACTTAGCCATAGAATTCTATAATTTTAAATTTCGGCGAAGCCCCTGGTATTTGGAAGGCCAAATTCGGGGCGCGATACACGCCTTTAAGCCGGACAGGACCGGCTCCTTGCTCTAAGCGGTATAAGTCTTTAGGGACTCGAAACCTCGCCGAACAGCGACCAGTCTCTCACCTTATCATGACAGTCAGTTTTAGCTTTCTCTACTGAGGTGCTTAGCCCAGCAGAACCGGGGCACAATCGCAGTAGTTCTCCTAGTGCTACCTTAGCCGATAGAGCGGAACGTAAGGTACCAAAACATAGGAGCCGGGCAAACCCAACATTTGACCAAAGACATGATTCGGAGTTGATGCATATAATGCTATAAGTTCGGGGTGCCGCACTTGTGAAAGTGTTCGGACTTCTCACACCATATTGTGGGGTACTTAAGCCCCTGGTGTATTGGTCGTACCAAAGTGTACGGTTGCAAGGCGTCATTAATGAACACATATATAAAAAAAGAAGAATGCAATAATAGTCTTAATGCTATGCATTGTTTATTCAAAAAGGTGCGTTAAAGCAGAATGATACAGATAGTGCGATAAGCAAAAAGTAGGACTATGTCCCTTCCAAGGGCAAGCTGAGGAATAGTATTAAAGCAAATATTTCACTCATTATCGTAATCCACCTGGGAGTTCCATGGTGTGACGTAGCTTTCTGCCTCCTTGGTTGCTGCATCATGTGTTCGGCAATCATGCTGCCGGACAGGGTTTCCAGAGATTAAAGTCCTGAAAGAGAAAAATAACAAAGCGGGAAGCCCCTAGTGCGGTTTAAGCCGCGTATTGGGGCGTGTCGTAGTTGTGCCCCCCTTCCCGCCTGTGCCCATGGTATTTTTAATGCGTAATTATGTACGTGTGGCACGAATTTCACCATTTGGCTTGGGCCGGGGTGGGGGCCACATTGCTACGCGAGCTCAGATCGTGCCAGGCGGTCTAGTTGCCGATTACTCCGAGCGCGCTTGAAGGTGTGCGGGTCTTGAAACAACGAACTAGTGGATTGCCTTGAGAGGCTGCTTTGCACTTCTGCTGCGAGGGCCGTAGTGTGCTCCTCCGTGCGGAGAGAGCGCTCTGTGTTTCCATTAACTGTGATGACCCCCCGAGGTCCTGGCATCTTGAGCTTGAGGTATGCATAATGCGGTACCGCATTGAATCTCGCAAATGCGGTTCGCCCGAGCAGTGCATAATAAGCACTGCGGAACGGGACTATATCGAAGATTAATTCTTCGCTTCAGAAGTTATCCAGGGATCTGAAGACCACTTCCAGTGTAATTGAGCATGTGCAATGGGCCTCTACACCTGGAATGACGCCTTTAAAGGTCGTTTTTGTGGGTTTGATCCTTGAGGGGTCTATACCCATTTTGCGCACTGTGTCCTGGTAAAGCAGGTTCAGGCTGCTGCCGCCATCCATAAGGACTCGAGTGAGGTGAAATCCGTCGATGATTGGGTCTAGGACCAGTGCGGCAAATCCACCATGACGGATACTAGTGGGGTGGTCCCTGCAACCGAAGGTGATCGGACAGGAGGACCATGGGTTGAACTTTGGGGCGACTGGCTCCGACGCATATACGTCCCTGAGCGCACACTTCCGCTCCCTCTTGGGGATGTGGGTTGCGTATATCATGTTCACTGTCCGCACTTGTGGGGGGAACCTCTTCTGTCCTTCGATGTTCGGCTGCCGGGGCTCTTCCTCGTCATCGCTATGTGGCCCCTTATCTTTGTTTTCGGCAATTAACTTGTCGGCCTGCTTGAATACCCAACAATCCCTATTGGTGTGGTTGGCTGGCTTGTCGGGGGTGCCGTGTATTTGACACGAGCGATCGAGTATGCGGTCCAAACTAGACGGGCTCGGAGTGCTTCATTTGAATGGCTTTTTCCGCTGACCGAGTTTAGAGCCTTTGAATCCGGCATTGACTGCCGTATCTTCAGTATTATCACTGTTAATGCGGCGCTTATGTTTGTTGCGATGTGACCTGCTATTGCCGTCCTTGGTATCCAAAGTACCATGGTTCTTTGATATGTTATTACTGCGAGCCAGCTAGCTGTCTTCTCCTGCACAAAAGCGGGTCATGAGTGTCGTGAGGGCTGCCATAGATTTCAGCTTTTCCTGACCAAGGTGGCGGGCTAGCCACTCGTCGCGGATGTTGTGCTTGAAAGCTGCTAGGGCCTCCGCATCCGGACAGTCGACGATTTGATTTTTCTTTGTTAGGAACCGTGTCCAGAATTGCCTGACCGATTCCTCTGGCTGCTGAATTATATGGCTTAGGTCATCGGCGTCTGGTGGTCGCACGTAAGTGCCCTAAAAGTTGTCGAGGAATGCGGCTTCCAGATCTTCCCAACAGCCAATGGACTCTGCTGGCAAGCTATTGAGCCAATGCCGAGCTGGTCCTTTAAGTTTGAGTGGGAGGTATTTGATTGCGTGTAGGTCATCACCGCGGGCCATGTGGATGTGCAGGAGGAAATCCTCGATCCATACCGCAGGATCTATCGTGCCGTCGTATGATTCTATATTTGCGGGTTTGAAACCCTCTGGGATTTGATGATCCATTACTTCGTCTGTGAAGCATAGGGGGTGTGCGGCGCCTCTATACTGGGCTATGTCGCAACGCAGCTCGAATGAGTCTTGCCCGCTGTGTTCGGCCCGGCCGGTCTTACTTTTACTGTATCTGGCGTGACGATTGTCGTCTCGCATAGTGGCGCGCCCTCGTGATCCGTAGATCGATCTTGCATGTTTGGCTTTGTCCTCCAATACGTATCGCAGGTATGGCGTATTTCCCCATGCCTTTTTATTTGAATGGTGTCGGGGTGCAGGCTAAGCTTTTGGCTGGAATGCCTCTCTATCGCGGCCACGAGGTGGCCGATCAGCCGCGTCATACGCTTCTTCCTCCAGTCGAGGTAGCAACCTGCATTTTGGGTAACTCTTGGAGGGGCGTTCGAGTTTATATTCCTCGGCCGCGAGGACTTCAGTCCATCTGTTAGCTAGCAGATCTTGATCAGCTTGAAGCTACTGCTGCTTTTTCTTAAGGCTATTTGTCGTGGCTATAAGCCGGCGCTTCAAGCGCTCTTGTTCGACGGGATCCTCTGGCACGACGAATTCGGCATTGTCGAGGCTTGCCTCGTCTTCGGAGGGGGGCATGTAATTATCGTCCTCCGCCTCTCCATCTGTCGCTCTCTCTGGAGGGCTGGCCTTTCCATCCTCCTGTCCTAGATCGTGCTGGAGGGGATTGTTGCCATCTTCGGCACTATCCGGAGTGTTATTATCTCCTGTGCCGGTATCACCACTTTTGCTTTGGCGGGACTTAGAGCGGCTCCGCTGACGTCGGCGCTTGGGTTGCTTTTTGGAGGGGTCATCCTCCACTGTCTCGTCGCCATTACCTTCTTTGGGTGTGTCCACCATGTATATATCGTATGATGAGGTGGTTGTCCAATGCCCTGTGGGCTGTGGTTCCTCTTCGTCTCCCGCACCGTCGTCCATACCATCGATGTCTTCGGATTCGAAGTCGAGCATGTCGGTTAAGTCGTCGATAGTGGCTACTAAGTGGGTGGTGGGTGGGCAGCGAATTTCTTCGTCATCCGCATCCCAATCCTGCCGGACATAGTTCGGCCAGGATCCTCCTGACAAGGAGAGGGACCTTAATGAGTTCAGTATGTCGCCAAAGGGCGAGTGCTGAAAAATATCCGCGGAGGTAAACTCCATGATCGGCGCCCAATCGGATTCTCTAGGAACGGGCGCAGGCGGTTCGGAGTCCGTGGCCAGAGAAGGATCCGGCAGTCTGACAACACGGCTCTCGTGCAGGGTAAGGTCGATGTTTGGCTTGATCGCCGCTGAGGGTAAGGCCTCCATGGCGGGGTCTATCCACCCGTCCATGGATGGCGCAACTGGCTCCGAATTGAGGGTCGGAGCGGCTGCCGGTGCGATCTCCCAGACGCTGTCTGATGGTAGAGCTAAATCGTACTCATCGTGACCGCGTGACGCACAAGGCAGAGGCTCGAATCCGTCGAAGATCAAGTCTCCATGGATATCGGCCATGTAGTTTAAGCTTCCAAACCTGACCTGGTGGCCAGGGGTGTAACTTTCGATCTGCTCCAGATGGCCAAGTGAGTTGGCCCGCAGTGCGAAGCCGCCAAATACAAAAATCTGTCCGGGGAGAAAAGTCTCACCCTGGACCGCATCGCTAATGATGACCGAAGGAGCCATCAAGCCTAATGGCGACGACACAGAGGAACTCTCAATGAAAGCACCAATGTCGGTGTCAAAACTGGCGGATCTCGGGTAGGGGGTCCCAAACTGTGCGTATAAAGCGGATGGTAACAGGAGGCAGGGAACACGATGTTTTACCCAGGTTCGGGCCCTCTTGATGGAGGTAAAACCCTACGTCCTGCTTGATTTATTCTTGATGATATGGGTATTAAAAGAGTTGATCTACCACGAGATCGGAGAGGCTAAACCCTAGAAGCTAGCCTATGGTATGATTGTATGTTGTCCTACGGACTAAAACCCTCCGGTTTATATAGACACCGGAAAGGGCTAGGGTTACACAAGGTCGGTTACAAAGGAGGAGATATACATATCCGTATTGCCTAGCTTGCCTTCCACGCTAAGTAGAGTCCCATCCGGACACGAGACGAAGTCTTCAATCTTGTATCTTCATAGTCTAACAGTCCGGCCAAAGGATATAGTCCGGCTGTCCGGAGACCCCCTAATCCAGGACTCCCTCAAAAGGCATGGAACACTTTTCTAGAAAGAAAATTAAATTACCTTATGAATCTATTATGAGAGCCACTTATGGATTGCCTACCAAAGATGGCAATACCTAGATCTATCCTTGCTTTTTATGCCTAGCTAGGGGCGTTAAACGATAGCGCTTGTTGGGAGGCAACCCAATTTTATTTTTATTCCTTGCTTTTTGCTCCTGTTTAGTAATAAATAATTTATATAGCCTCTGTTTAGGTTGTGTTTTTTGTGTTTAATTAGTGTTTGTGCCAAGTAGAACCGTTGGGAAGACTTGGGGAAAGTCTTGTTAATCTTGCTGTAAAAAACAGAAACTTTAGCGCTCACGAGAACTGCTGCCATTTTTATTTGGAAAGTGATATTTAGTTAATTATTTTTGTAGATGATTAATATATAAATTCCTCACGTCCAGAAATTTATTTTAGAATTTTTGGGGTTCCAGATCTTGCGCTAGCTACAGATTACTACAGACTGTTCTGTTTTTGATAGATTCTGTTTTTCGTGTGTTGTTTGCTTATTTTGATGAATCTATGGCTAGTAAAATAGTTTATAAACCATAGAGAAGTTGGAATACAGTATGTTTAACACCAATATAAATAAATAATGAATTCATTACAGTAGCTTGAAGTGGTATTTTGTTTTCTTTCGCTAACGGAGCTCACGAGATTTTCTACTTTAAGTTTTGTGTTGTGAAGTTTTCAAGTTTTGGGTAAAGATTTGATGGATTATGGAACAAGGAGTGGCAACAACCTAAGCTTGGGGATTCCCATGGCACCCCCAAGATAATCTAAGGACACATAAAAGCCAAAGCTTGGGGATGCCCCGGAAGGCATCCCCTCTTTTCGTCTACTTCTATCGGTAACTTTATTTGGAGCTATATTTTTATTCACCACATGATATGTGTTTTGCTTGGAGCGTCTTGTATGATTTGAGTCTTTGCTTTTTAGTTTACCACAATCATCCTTGATGTACACACCTTTTGAGAGAGCCATACATGATTTGGAATTTGTTAGAATACTCTATGTGCTTCACTTATATCATTTGAGTTATATAGTTTTGCTCTCGTACTTCACTTATATCTTTTAGAGCACGGTGGTGGATTTGTTTTATAGAAACTATTGATCTCTCATTCTTCACTTAGATTATTTTGAGAGTCTTAAATAGCATGGTAATTTTCTTAAATAATCCTAACATGCTTGCAATTCAAGAATAGTAAAAGAACTTTCTTATGAGTGTGTTGAATGCTATGAGAAGTTTGATGCTTGATAATTGTTTTGAGATATGAAGATGGTGATATTAGAGTTATGCTAGTTGAGTAGTTGTGAATTTGAGAAATACTTGTGTTACAGTTTGTGATTTCCGTAGCATGCACGTATGGTGAACCGTTATGTGATGAAGTCGGAGCATGATTTATTTTTTGATTGTCTTCCTTATGAGTGGCGGTTGGGGACGAGCGATGGTCTTTTCCTACCAATCTATCCCCCTAGGAGCATGCACGTAATACTTTGCTTTGATAACTTGTAGATTTTTGCAATAAGCATATGAGTTCTTTATGACTAATGTTGAGTCCATGGATTATACGCACTTTTCTCACCCTTCCACCTTTGCTAGCCTCTCTAATACCGCGCACCTTTCGCCGGTATCATACACCCACCATATACCTTCCTCAAAACAGCCACCATACCTACCTATTATGGCATTTCCATAGCCATTCCGAGATATATTGCCATGCAACTTTCTACCGTTCCGTTTATTATGACACACTTCATCATTGTCATATTGCTTAGCATGATCATGTAGTTGACATAGTATTTGTGGCAAAGCCACCATTCATAATTCTTTCATACGTGTCACTCTCGATTCATTGCATATCCCGGTACACTGCTGGAGGCATTCATATAGAGTCATATTTTGTTCTAAGTATCGAGTTGTAATTGTTGAGTTGTAAGAAAAATAAAAGTGTGATGATCATCATTATTAGAGCATTGTCCCAGTGAGGGAAGGATGATGGAGACTATGATTCCCCCACAAGTCGGGATGAGACTCCGGACGAAAAATATAAAAAAAGGGGAGAAAGAAAAGAGGCCATAAAAAAGAGAAAAGGCCCAAATAAAAAAATGAGAGAAAAAGAAAGAAGGGACAATGTTACTATCCTTTTACCACACTTGTGCTTCAAAGTAGCACCATGATATTCATGATAGAGAGTCTCCTATGTTATCACTTTCACATACTAGTGGAAATTTTTCATTATAGAACTTGTCTTGTATATTCCAATGATGGGCTTCCTAAAAATGCCCTAGGTCTTCATGAGCAAGCAAGTTGGATGCACACCCACTTAGTTTATTTTGTTAAGCTTTCATATACTTATAGCTCTAGTGAATCCGTTGCATGGCAATCCCTACTCACTCACATTGATATCTATTGATGGGCATCTCCATAGCCCGTTGATACGCCTAGTTGATGTGAAACTATCTTCTCCCTTTTTGTCTTCTCCACAACCACCATTCTACTCCACTTATAGTGTTGTATCCATGGCTCACGCTCATGTATTGCGTGAAGATTGAAAAATTTTGAGAACACCAAAAGTATGAAACAATTGCTTGGCTTGTCATCAGGGTTGTGCATGATTTAAATATTTTGTGTGGTGAATATGGAGCATAGCCAGACTATATGATTTTGTAGGGATAACTTCCTTTGGCCATGTTATTTTGAGAAGACATAATTGCTTTGTTAGTATGCTTGAAGTATTATTATTTTTATGTCAATATTAAACCTTTATCTTGAATCTTTCGGATCTGAATATTCATACCACAATTAAGAAGAATTACATTAAAATTATGTGAAGTAGCACTCCGCATCAAAAATTCTGTTTTTATCATTTACCTACTCAAGGACGAGCAGGAATTAAGCTTGGGGATGCTTGATACGTCTCCAACGTATCTATAATTTTTTATTGCTCCATGCTATATTATCTACTGTTTTGGACATTGTTGGGATTTATTATCCACTTTTATATTATTTTGGGACTAACCTATTAACCGGAGGCCCAGCCCAGAATTGTTGTTTTTTGCCTGTTTTAGGGTTTCGAAGAAAAGGAATATCAAATAGAATGAAACCTTCGGGAACGTGATTTTCTCAACGAACAAGACCCAAGAGACTTGGACCCTACGTCAAGAAACAAAAGAGGAGGCCACGGGGTAGGGGCGCACCTACCCTCCCCCCGGCGCGCCCTCCACCCTCGTGGGGCCCCTGTTGCTCCACCGACGTACTCCTTCCTCCTATATATACCTACGTACCCCCAAACGATCACATACGGAGCCAAAACCCTAATTCCACCGCCGCAACTTTCTATATCCATGAGATCCCATCTTGGGGCCTGTTCCGGAGCTCCGCCGGAGGGGTCATCGATCACGGAGGGCTTCTACATCATCACCATAGCCCCATCCGATGAAGTGTGAGTAGTTCACCTCATACCTACGGGTCCATAGTTATTAGCTAGACGACTTCTTCTCTCTTTTTGGATCTCAATACAATGTTCTCCCCCTCTCTTGTGGAGATCTATTCGATGTAATCTTCTTTTTGCGGTGTGTTTGTTGAGACCGATGAATTGTGGGTTTATGATCAAGTCTATCTATGAATAATATTTGAATCTTCTCTGAATTCTTTTATGTATGATTGGTTATCTTTGCAAGTCTCTTTGAATTATCAGTTTGGTTTGGCCTACTAGATTGATCTTTCTTGCAATGGGAGAAGTGCTTAGCTTTGGGTTCAATCTTGCGGTGTCCTTTCCCAATGACAGTAGGGGCAGCAAGGCACGTATTGTATTGTTTCCATCAAGGATAACAAGATGGGGTTTTCATCATATTGCATGAGTTTATCCCTCTACATCATGTCATCTTGCTTAAGGCGTTACTCTGTTTTCATTAACTTAATACTCTAGATGCATGCTGGATAGCGGTCGATGAGTGGAGTAATAGTAGTAGATGCAGGAAGGAGTCGGTCTACTTGTCTCGGACGTGATGCCTATATACATGATCATACATAGATATTCTCATAACTATGCTCAATTCTGTCAATTGCTCAACAGTAATTCATTCACCCACCGTAGAATACCTATGCTCTTGAGATAAGCCACTAGTGAAACCTATGGCCCCCGAGTCTATCTTCATCATATTAATCTTCCAATACTTGTAATTTCCTTTGCTTTTATTTTACTTTGCATCTTTATCATAAAAATACCAAAAATATTATCTTATCATATCTATCAGATCTCACTCTCGTAAGTGGCCGTGTAGGGATTGACAACCCCTTATCGCGTTGGTTGCGAGGATTTATTTGTTTTGTGCAGGTACGAGGGACTTGCGCGTAGCCTCCTACTAGATTGATACCTTGGTTCTCAAAAACTGAGGGAAATACTTACGCTACTTTGCTGCATCATCCCTTCCTCTTCAGGGAAAACCAACGCAGTGCTTAAGAGGTAGCAAGTACCTCTCAAACCACCTCTATGGTCCGGAGGCAATGAAGGTTTTCATACAACACCCACGGTTCAATATTGAAGTGTTCCTGAAGAGGACGAAGGACGGACGGTCAATCATCCACAAACACTGGCCTAAAGTTGCAAAGACCTTCAACATGAATGAAGGCTCAGTAACCGCCTTCCGCTTCAGCAGTTTTTCAGATGAGAAGCATATGTCTATATACCGTCTATGATGATAATTTCAAAAGTTTCTACATGTTGCATGTGAAACTTGGTGCTGGTGGAGTTGTGTAATGGGGTAGCTGAGTGCTGAAGCTATATCGTGTTGTAATCTGATGTATTTTAATTATGAAATCCTGCTTCCTTAATATGGAAATGAAATATATTATGTGCTTAATATGAATGTCAATTTAATAAATGGATTATTAATAATAGGGTAATTAGTCTGCTAATGACGAATTAGCCTGCTAATTGGGTTTTGCTATTGCAAACAGTTATTGAGAAAATACTGTGACCGATGACCTCAGACAACGCACATAGTTTTTAGGAACAAACCGTGTTGGATCAATGAACAATCACACACGACCTTCTCTTGAAAACTGTTTGTGTTAGGCCACCTTGCGCAAATGTTTACCACATAAAAATTCTGTGTGATAGACAACCTTTGCCACACAGTTTCTTCTACGCACCATGTGTGATGCATTTAATAACGCAAACGATAAAATTGTTAATATCGTGTGCAATGACAACGCTATCACAAACGATTTAATGGGGAAAATTGTGTGTGATGTACCTGCGAACGGAAATGTTTTCCGTGAAGCGACTGTGTGGGATGTACATACGAACAGAAATGTTTAGCGGGGACTGACTGTGTGGGATGCACTTGCAACCGGAAACATTTCGCCTGTATAATTGTTTTTTTAGCTCTACTGTACGTATTACCATATTTGAGCGCTCGCCGGCCGTACACGACCTCATTTTGCCGAGCGTGTATGCCAGGAGGGCATATCTCCGGCGGTTTCTCGGTCGTGTGGGAAGGAGCCCCCTATCACCCACACTCACTTGGCGACAGTTCTGTAGCGACCTGACCTCAGACGGTCAAGTCTCTGTGCTTCAGCATCATCCCTGGATCTGTAATGCTGACACACACAGTACTTTGAAGGATTTATAACAGAGTAGCAATCACACACTTATTACATCGAATGTCTCAAAAGAGAACTTATTACAATAAGTATGGCTTAAGGCCATCTAATTACGATAACAGCAGAAGGCTTGGAAGATAAAGTGAGTCCATCAACTCCAACGGCATAGCTGAGTGCATGACAAACGACCTACGGCATCTCACTCGTCGTCTGAAAAGTCTGCAACATGATACGTTGCAGCCCGAGAACGGGTCAGCACATGGAATACGCTGGCAAAGTAACACAAGAGAACAATGAACAGATAAAGGCTATCACTAAATGCATATATGGCTGGTGGAGGCTCTATGGTTATATTGTTTTTGCGAAAAGCCAAATTTTCCCTACAACAAAGGAATATATTTTATTTTAACTATCATGGTAGTTGAAACATCATTGAGAAGGTTCCTCTAACTCAATCCCAATTAAAGTGGTCATTAACATCCCAACAAATTAATTTAGAGTGATGAGATCAAATCACTAATTCAAGTACCAGATACTCAAGATATCCATAATCGGGGACACGGCTAACCATGATTAGTTTATACACTCTGCAGAGGTTTGGCACTCTTCCCCACAAGACTCGATCTCCTCCATTGGATTTCTCGCACTACAGGGTGTTTGAGAAACGGATGACCGAGACACAGTCTTTCAGAAGCATTAACTCTTTACTCTGGGTGGACCGTTACACATACTTTCCCCTACATCTGCTAGCCCACCACTGAAAGAGGTCACACAACATACTCAAATATGCCAGAGCCCATAATGGCTTGTGGCTGCACACGGAAGTTTCTAGCATGAATAATCTTATGATCCCTTTGAGCCTGGGTGGCGGACCGTAGGGTGATCACACAGGTACTCCGGGATATCCTAGGACAACATTGGATTCTCCATGTGCCCACAAGCAATACACCCAGATGTGTATTAAAGTTGCCACCTTAAGTTGAACCATTAATTAACAACTCACATCTGTCATGGATACTCTCAAACTCAAACCACGTCTACGAGCATAGCATAGCAATATAAGCATAACGTAGAAGTAACTCCTAGGGGTTTGGTAATAAAACAGGTAATAGGTTCTACCTCATCATCTACTTCCCAGACACACATGTTAATAGATCGTACTCATGCAATGTGTGAGGGTTGGAACTAATGCATAAAACTGGGTGATAAAGGGGTATGATCAAAGTGTTACTTGCCTTGCTGATGATCCGCAAAACCTAGAGACTCGTAGTAGCACGCTTCGCACTCCGGGTGTTCTATCGCAACAAACAATAACATACATAAGCAATCAAGCAAATATGCACGGGGAAAACTCAAATAAGAAGGTCTAACCAGAATGTTCAACTGAAGAACTCCGGTTTGCAAAAAGAATCAAATCAAACGGAACAACGAAACTCAAACTACGAAAGAAACAAGATCCAATTACTAATCTGGACTAAAGTCAAATTTTACAGTACCAGAATCTTGTTCAAATTGGTTAAACAGAAAGAGGGCTCCGAGACGAAGATCTAGGCGCTTGTTTCACCTGATTCGGATAAACGAGCGAAAAGATATACTAGAACGAAGATTAGGGCACAAATCGTGATCGAAAATAATCGCGGAAACCCTGGAAAAAGAGAACTGACGAACAGGCTAACGAATGAACATTCGTTGTCTGCGACTAAAGGGTGAACATCGTTCGTTAAAACGAACGTACGAACGTCCGCTATTTAACTAAACCGAGAAACACCAAAAAGAAACCAATCTAAAAAAAACTACCTAGGGTTTAAAAAACCGAACGGTTTTCTCACAAAAACCAGCGGCGGCGGCGGAATGGCGACGTGCGGCGGCGCGGCGAAGAGGCAGCGGCGGCAAGGCGCGGCGGCGGCGCTAGGGCGGGGCGGCGCGCTCTAGGGTTTCGGACGGGGCTGGCGGCTTGCTGGGCCTCGGGGTCGCGGGGGCGCGGCTTATAAGGCCAGCCGGGTCAAGTGTCCAGGTCAGACACGACCCGGTAGGTAGGTCGGTTACCTTTTTTAAATAAATCCTGACACAGAAAAACAAATAAAAGAAATACTAAATGGACTCCAAAAATCCTGAAATAAATTTTCACGGTCCTCTAATAATATTGCGGACAAAGTGAACATTATTTAGACCTCTAATGCAATTTTGAAAAACGCATTTTTTCCTAATTCAAATAAAATCGCAATAAAACGCAAATAAAATAACTTATTTGATTTTAATATTTTCCTCTAATATTTCATTTATTTTGGAGAAGTCATATTATCTCCTCTCATATATTTTAATATGAAATATTTTCGGAGGGGGAAATAATTAAAACCAAATGATCCTCTTTTCAAAATTTGAGAAAACTCAAATATGAAAATAACGAAATTCCCAACTCTCTCCGTAGGTCCTTGAGTTGCTTAGAATTTCGAGGATCGCAAAGCAAAATGCAATAAAATATGATATGCATGAATGACCTATGTATAACATTCCAAATTGAAATTTTGAGATGTTACAAAGCTACCCCCCTTAAGATGAATCTCGTCCTTGAGATTTGGGTTGGCTAGAAAATAGGTGTGGGTGGTCCTTGCGTAGATCATCCTCTCGTTCCTAGGTGGCTTCATCCTCGGTATGGTGACTCTACTGAACTTTGCAAAACTTGATAACCTTGCTACGAGTAACTCAGCTGGCAAACTCGAGAATCTTTACAGGTTTCTCCTCATATGTTAAATCACTATCCAACTGAATTGCTTCCAGGGGCACCGTATCTCTCAGAGGGATATCGGTCATCTCAGTATGGCACTTCTTCAACTGGGAAACGTGAAACACATCATGTACTCCTGACATTCCTTCGGGTAATCCCTTGCATGTCATAGTTCATCACGAAGATCTAGTAGCTTAGTGATAGTGGCTAGAGAACTCTATCAATCACTATCTTATCTGGAAGTTTAACTCCCACTTGATTTAAGTGATTGTAGCACCCAGACATTCTTACTAGCTGAGCTATTCTCTTCCATCTTGTTGGCTAAAGAACTTTTCAGAGGTCTCACACCTCTCAACACGGGCATGAGCCTGAAATCCCAATTTCAGCTCTTGGAACATCTCATATGTTCTATGGCGTTTAAAACGTCATTGGAATCCCGATTCTAAGCCGTAAAGTATGGTGCACTAAACTATCAAGTAGTCATCAAGACGTGTCTGTCAGGTGTTCACAACATCCACAGACGACGTTGTAGGGGTTTGCACATCGAGCGGTGCATCAAAGACGTAAGCCTTCTGTGTAGAAGTGAGGACACTCCTCGAACTATGGACCCAGTCCGCATCATTGCTTACAATATCTTTCAACTTAATCTTTCTCTAGGAACGTATTAAAACAGGGAGCTACAACGTGAGCTATTTATCTACAACATATTTGCAAAGACAATTTAGACTATGTTCATGATAATTGAGTTCATCTAATGAACTCCCACTCAGATAGACATCCCTCTAGTCATCTAAGTGAAACATGATCCGAGTCAACTAGGCCGTGTCCGATCATCACGTGAGATGGACTAGTCAACATCGGTGAACATCTTCATGTTGATCGTATCTTCTATACGACTCATGCTCGACCTTTCGGTCTTCCGTGTTCCGAGGCCATGTCTGTACATGCTAGGCTCGTCAAGTCAACCTAAGTGTTTTTGCTGTGTAAATCCGGCTTACACCCGTTGTATTCGAACGTTAGAATCTATCACACCCGATCATCACGTGGTGCTTCGAAACAATGAACCTTCGCAACGGTGCACAGTTAGGGGGGACACCTTTCTTGAAATTTTAGTGAGGGATCATCTTATTTAAGCTACCGTCGTTCTAAGCAAATAAGATGTAAAACATGATAAACATCACATGCAATCAAATAGTGACATGATATGGCCAATATCATTTTGCTCCTCTCGATCTCCATCTTCGGGGCTCCATGATCATCGTTGTCACCGGCATGACACCATGATATCCATCATCATGATCTCCATCATCGTGTCTTCTTGAAGTTGTCTCGTCATCTATTACTTCTACTACTATGGCTAACGCTTTAGCAATAAAGTAAAGTAATTACATGACGTTTATGTTGACACGCAAGTCATAAATAAATAAAGACAACTCTTATGGCTCCTGCCGGTTGTCATACTCATCGACATGCAAGTTGTGATTCCTATTACAAGAACATGATCAATCTCATACATCACATATATCATTCATCACATCCTTTTGGCCATATCACATCACAAGGCATATGCTGCAAAAACAAGTTAGACGTCCTCTAATTATTGTTGCAAGTTTTTACGTGGCTGCTATAGGTTTCTAGCAAGAACGTTTCTTACCTACGCGAAAACCACAACGTGATATGCCAATTTCTATTTACCCTTCATAAAGACCCTTTTCATCAAATCCGATCCGACTAAAGTGGGAGAGACAGACACCCGCTAGCCACCTTATGCAACTAGTGCATGTCAGTCGGTGGAACCAGTCTCACGTAAGAGTACGTGTAAGGTCGGTCCTGGCCGCTTCATCCCACGATGCCGCCGAATCAAGATAAGACTAGTAACGGCAAGCAAATTGACAAAATCGACGCCCACAACAACTTGTGTTCTACTCGTGCATAGAAACTACGCGTAGACCTAGATCATGATGCCACTGTTGGGGAACATAGCAGAAATTAAAAAAATTTCTACGCATCACCAAGATCAATCTATGGAGTAATCTAGCAACGAGGGGAAGGAGAGTGCATCTACATACCCTTGTAGATCGCTAAGCGGAAGCGTTCAAGTGAACGGGGTTGATGGAGTCGTACTCGTCGTGATCCAAATCACCGATGATCCTAGTGCTGAACGGACGGCACCTCCGTGTTCAACACACGTGCAGCCCGGTGACGTCTCCTACGCCTTGATCCAGCAAGGGGAGAAGGAGAGGTTGGGGAAGACTCCATCCAGCAGCAGCACGACGACGTGGTGGTGGTGGAGGAGCGTGGTACTCCAGCAGGGCTTCGCCAAGCACCGCAAGAGACGAGGAGGGAGAAGGGTAGGGCTGCGCCAAGAAGGAGATGTTCTCGTGTATATGGCAGCCCAAAACCCCCACTATATATAGGGGAAAGGGAGGGGCTGCGCCCCCACCTAGGTTTCCACCCCTAGGGGTGGCGGCCAGCCCTAGATCCCATCTAGGGGGCGGCCAAGGGGGGAAGAGGGGGGGGGCGCACCACTAGGTGGGCCTTAGGCCCATCTGAGCCTAGGGTTTCCCCTTTTTCCCTTCTCTCTTTGCCTTGGGCCCTGGTGGGGGGCGCACCAGCCCACCTGGGGCTGGTCCCCTCTCACACTTGGCCCACGCAGCCCTCTGGGGCAGGTAGCCCCACCTGGTGGACCCCCGGGACCCTCCTGGTGGTCCCGGTACGTTACCGATAGCATCCGAAACTTTTCCGGTGACCAAAACAGGACTTCCCATATATAAATCTTTACCTCCGGACCATTCCGGAACTCCTCGTGATGTCTGGGATCTCATCCGGGACTCCGAACAACATTTGGTAACCACGTACATACTTTCCCTATAACCCTAGCGTCATCGAACCTTAAGTGTGCAGACCCTACGAGTTCGGGAGTCATGCAGACATGGCCGAGACAACTCTCTGGTCAATAACCAACAGCGGGATCTGGATACCCATGTTGGCTCCCACATGCTCCACGATGATCTCATCGGATGAACCACGATGTCAAGGACTTAATCAATCCCGTATACAATTCCCTTTGTCTAGCGGTACGATACTTGCCCGAGATTCGATCGTCGGTATCCCGATACCTTGTTCAATCTCGTTACCGGCAAGTCCCTTTACTTGTTCCATAACACATCATCCCGTGATCAACTCCTTGATCACATTGTGCACATTATGATGATGTCCTACCGAGTGGGCCCAGAGATACCTCTCCGTTTACACGGAGTGACAAATCCCAGTCTCGATTCGTGCCAACCCAACAGATACTTTCGGAGATACCTGTAGTGTACCTTTATAGCCAACCAGTTACGTTGTGATGTTTGGCACACCCAAAGCACTCCTACGGTATCCGGGAGTTGCACAATCTCATGGTCTAAGGAAATGATACTTGACATTAGAAAAGCTTTAGCATACGAACTACACGATCTTTGTGCTAGGCTTAGGATTGGGTCTTGTCCATCACATCATTCTCCTAATGATGTGATCCTGTTATCAACGACATCCAATGTCCATGGTCAGGAAACCGTAACCATCTATTGATCAACGAGCTAGTCAACTAGAGGCTTACTAGGGACATGGTGTTGTCTATGTATCCACACATGTATCTGAGTTTCCTATCAATACAATTCTAGCATGGATAATAAACGATTATCATGAACAATGAAATATATAATAATAACTAATTTATTATTGCCTCTAGGGCATATTTCCAACACCACCGGGTCTCTCCTGAACTGCCATGGTCCCCCTTCCATCACACGCTTCCAATCCCCCAAACAATGGCATTGAGCCAAGAACAAGTTGGGTCCCTTAATGTTGAAGGTCACCCCATGCGCACAAGCCCACGCGTTCCTCATGGAGTTCAACAGAGAAGCATGGCTAAACGGCCGAAGGGTATGAACCCTAAAAAGCGCCATCCAGCGTACGTCCTTGATCAGGTCCTCGAACTCCCCAGATAGATCCAAATCTTCTTCCTCCTCCCCTTGTAACTTGAGATTCTCAAACGCTCCCTCTAGATCGTGGCCATGCTCATACTGGTCCCAATCTTCCTCAACCTCATCCTTCTCATCGTCCGCAACCTTCCCACCATTCATACCCCCAACAACATCATCTCCCTTCACAGCCTCGTCTCCTGGATCGAGCCCGGTACCCGCCGCCAGATCTTCAGCCCTAGCCGCCTCTAGATCTTCAGCCCTAGCCGCCCCTACTTCCGGCATCTCCATCCCACCCCGCACCTCCTGGTCGCCCAAGTTCTTCATGCAGCCTTCGAAGACTGAGTCCCGACCCTTCCTCGATGTCCTTCTCTCAAGCACCCGTCGTCGGCCAGTGAATTCCACGTTGATCTTGGTGTACTTCGGCGCCGCCGCCGAAGGAAGAGTTGGACCCTAGGAAACCCTAGGGGAATAGTATGCATCTACAGAGCCACGGTTGTAGGCTGACCTGTTTTGGCCTATCGCCATTTTTCTCTTTGTTTTCTTTTCTGGTTTTTTTCCTATCTGTACAACAATCACAGTGTTTTGCGGTTGAGAATATTATTATCATTTTCTTGCAAAACAATCTCATTGCAATTGAGATCCGTTTTCTCTCACAAATTACTAATTCTCCTTGTTGAATTATCTTGCAATTTGATACAAGATCTCATTTAATTTGAGATCTATACAATTCAAGTTTTTCACTTGAGGATCAAGTTTGCAACATCATTATTATTCATTACATTAGTAATGTATATCTGTAGAGTACCTTGTATTCCAGAATAAACTATGATGTAACATATTTCCATGTTATTTTACATGTTGAGATTCATTACATCTATTATTTGCAATTGAGATTTTTTTTATCTCTTGCAAAGATAAATTCAGTACCTCTGCAGTACTGTTTCTTCATTGAGTACGAGGTATTCCGGAATATTTTCTATGATGTATATGTTTCCATGTTAACCACATGTCAAAACTAATAGGTCTATTTGCAATTGAGATTTTCAATTTCTTGCAAATACGGATGCAAAATTCAAGGTGATTTCTTCAAATTGATGTTTGAGATCAGAAGGTAGTCATATGGATCTACTGCCTACGCAGATTATCGATGACTACTGATAAAGCCTCTATTCTGTCGTTTCGACATTATGATTGCTTTACAAAGTGCTCTCCCACACATTTTACTAAGTCATGACATAAGGCATTACGAGTGAGTATCTACTGATTTCATCAGATTATACTCTCTAGTGCTGCGAGATCTACTCCATTTTGAAGATTATCTTCAAGGTGTCATATTTAGCAATTTGAGATTCACACTAATGGTTTCAAGATAACTTCTTGAAATACCCATTGATTTTGCTAAGTTCATTACAACATCAACCATGATGATCTTTAATTTACTGGTTATAAATTAATTATCTCTGGTTTACCCATAGAGGTAACATATGGCTATAGAGTTTGAGGCATTCGCCCTCAATGGCCACCACTACCCTATCTGGGCCATGGACATCATGACCGCTCTTGTGTCTCGTGGGATAATGTGTGCAATCCTGGATTTACCTCTATTTCGGATCACACCACTAACAGAAAAATGGTGTCTTATATATCATATGGCATTAGATTCAGATCTCAGCATCTGGTTATTCTGTATCAGCAATTCCTGGGATACAATGAACCTCAAGGGCAAAGGTTTGAATCTTACTTCAACCTTCAATCCGACGTCACCAGCTGTGACGGGACCCTATGGGCACGGAGAATGTGATGGTTGAATATGCCTCAACCGACATGTTTGGAGACTATGAATAGTCTTTCAATCTCCTGAGTGGTCAATATAATTAATGTCCATTTACGATGTTGTAACAACAACATAAGTATTATTGTCATCATATACTGTGTATCACAATATATTGTATCAGCACTTTGGTACAAATATATTTGTATGTATTATATATATCTGACCGTGATTTTCTTGAGAATCTTCAAGTCTATATATAGATTTCTATGGGGGCTGATCTGATGAAAGATTATATGTGCCTTGTGGACATATGCACCACGAACTCTATACGCAGGGAAGTGAAATGTTTCCACTCTCGCTGAGATAAAAAGGAGATATTTTAAAATCGCTAGACGTGATGAGTGAAGGAAATATGCCCTAGAGGCAATAATAAAGTTATTATTTATTTCCTTATAATCATGATAAAAGGTTTATTATTCATGCTAGAATTGTATTAACCGGAAACATAATACATGTGTGAATACATAGACAAACAAAGTGTCACTAGTATGCCTCTACTTCACTAGCTCGTTAATCAAAGATGGTTATGTTTCCTAACCATGAACAATGAGTTGTTATTTGATTAACGGGATCACATCATTAAGAGAATGATCTGATTAACATGACCCATTCCATTAGCTTAGCACCCGATCGTTTAGTATGTTGCTATTGCTTTCTTCATGACTTATACATGTTCCTGTAACTATGAGATTATGCAACTCCCGTTTACCGGAGGAACACTTTGGGTACTACCAAACGTCACAACGTAACTGGGTGATTATAAAGGAGTACTACAGGTGTCTCCAAAGGTACATGTTGGGTTGGCGTATTTCAAGATTAGGTTTTGTCACTCCGATTGTCGGAGAGGTATCTCTGTGCCCTCTCGGTAATGCACATCACATAAGCCTTGCAAGCATTGCAACTAATGAGTTAGTTGCGGGATGATGTATTACAGAACGAGTAAAGAGACTTGCCGGTAACGAGATTGAACTATGTATTGGATACCGACGATCGAATCTCGGGTAAGTAACATACCGATGACAAAGGGAACAACGTATGTTGTTATGCGGTCTGACCGATAAAGATCTTCGTAGAATATGTAGGAGCCAATATGGGCATCCAGGTCCCGCTATTGGTTATTGACCGGAGACGTGTCTCGGTCATGTCTACATTGTTCTCGAACCCGTAGGGTCCGCACGCTTAAGGTTACGATGATAGTTATATTATGAGTTTATGCATTTTGATGTACCGAAGGTTGTTCAGAGTCTCGGATGTGATCACAGACATGACAAGGAGTCTCGAAATGGTCGAGACGTAAAGATTGATATATTGAAAGCCTATGTTTGGATATCGGAAGTGTTCCGGGTGAAATCGGGATTTTACCGGAGTACCGGGAAGGTTACCGGAACCCCCCGGGAGCTAAATGGGCCATGATGGGCCTTAGTGGAAAAGAGAAGAGGCAGCCCTACATGGGCTGCGCGCCTCCCCCTTCCCCCAGTCCTATTAGGACTACGAGAGGTGGCCGGCCCCCTCTCTCTCTTTACCCCTCCGTGAATCCTATTCCAACTAGGATTGGGGGGGGGGGGGAATCCTACTCCCAGAGGGAGTAGGACTCTCCTGGCGCGCCACACCTTGGCCGGCCAGCCTCCCCCCTCTAGTCCTTTATATACTGAGGCAGAGGCACCCTAGAACACACAAGTTGATCCACGTGATCTATTCCTTAGCCGTGTGCGGTGCCCCCAGCCACCATAGTCCTCGATAATACTGTAGCGGAGTTTAGGCGAAGCCCTGCTGCTGTAGTACATCAAGATCGTCACCGCGTCGTCGTGCCGACGGAACTCTTCCCCGACACTTTGCTGGATCGGAGTCCGGGGATCGTCATCGAGCTGAACGTGTGCTCGAACTCGGAGGTGTCGTAGTTTCGGTGCTTGATCGGTTGGATCGTGAAGACGTACGACTACTTCCTCTACGTTGTGTCAACGCTTCCGCAGTCGGTCTGCGTGGGTACGTAGACAACACTCTCCCCTCTCGTTGCTATGCATCACATGATCTTGCGTGTGCGTAGGAAATTTTTTGAAATTACTACGAAACCCAACAATGAGGTATTTGTTGGCTCAACTCGAGTCATATTTACTATCCCTGTGGGTACTCGAGTAACATGGGGATGCTTTATTGCTTCCCAGGTTTAACTCGTACCCTACTAAACTATGGAGGTATCCGTCAAAATAGTTTCCATAGCGAAACTTATGATGACAACAAAGAGAAATAACTTCTCCTTACCATATGCAACGGATATGGCAAGCACATTCTTTATGTATCATCTAGATTGTACTACTCATACGAAACAACCCGTAGCACATGTTGCATACGAGATAGTTTTCCAGAGTGTCTTGTACACGACAAACTTGGCATACTCGAGACATTGGGTTGAAATCGAAACTATCCGCAATTCCAATGGTTTATGATTATTATGATGCTAAATTCCAACAATATTTGGATTTTGTGTGCACTACAAGTGACACAGGGAAGCTAATTTTAAGGCTCGCACACCTTAAAGTCTACGCTCAACCACTCAGACTCCTTGAATGCATCAAGTCGAGGTAAGTGGCTTTTCCCAGCCATTGAGTAGACTATCCAGATATTCCATGGTTTTAAAACACATATCTACATGATGGTCTTAAGTGTGTTCTTTATTCACACGAAACCATTGGCTGATTATCCTGGCATCGATTTCAAGCAAATCGAATGGATAACATTGCAGAATTCTCCTTGAGGGCCTTCTCTATGGCTTTTGGATTGAAGTTTAGCAATTTATCCTAATGTCTAGACTCAAAATGGTTTGGTAGAATCCTATCCAAAGAGTTAAGCTAATTGCATTATCTTTACTTTGGAATTGCAACTTGCCAACTTTACGTTGGAGTCATGCAGTTTTACATGCTCATGACAGAACTGCACAATATTATTCCCCTCTATCTTTGATATGTGGATATCTACCAAGTATTTCCTATCTACGGTAATTCGGTTGCATACCGATATCACCACCCGGCATACATCATTGGCCCCTCAACATATAGTTGGGATCTATGTGAGGAATAACTGTATTTCCGTCAATACCTCAAGCCCCTCGCATGGGGAGTTATTCAAGGCCAGTATGCTAATTCAATGAGGAACATTTCCAGGCATTAGGGGGAGATTTCAAGTACCATAAAGAATGCCAGGAAATTAGTGGAATGTTCAACACATTTCTGCCTTAAATCCACATACTCAAAGATCTAAACCATGCGTTGAGAAGATTTGCAACACATTGCAAATAACCTGCTAGATTCATTTACTGACTATAAAGGTGTCACACAATCCTACAATCCTGAAAAATATGTCCGAAAGAGTGGAGGTACCAACTAAAACCACTCAACTCCCCGTTCAAAGCAACAGGGGGAGAAGTACGGTAATAGTACATCAGGATTCAGCTTCTCGCAAGCAAGGATATCAAGGCCTGTGAATCAGTAAATGCAAGTCAACTTCACATTGACAGGCACCTAATGGGTAGTATACACCCAGTGGATGGGAAACCTCCACCAACCTAGGTCATAATGCACAAAATGACCGGGACATCGGAATACCTGACTCAATCGCATTGGGAAATCGCGAGCAGTCACTATGGGTAACGATATTTCCATCAACTATATATTGATATATAGATTCTGGAGAATCATATAACCGGAAGTCTACAATTGTCGACATGCATTTCTCAACTAGATTGCAAAAACCTTTCAAATGATTCAGATCCAAATACCATGGCCATGGCAAAGTGTGAACAACACTCGGACTGAACTCAAGCAAAGGGTATAATCTAGGTAGAAATGATCTTGCTCAATAATGGGAAGGTATTCATAAGCAATACCTACACCAGTTTTCTTCTGGAAACAGAATTGAGAACAACGAGGTGGTGAAACAAAGAGCAAGTATTGTAGCACAAGGGTTCACGCAGATACCCAACTATTCTTCAGAGGTGGAATCTCTTTCCGATAACTTTATCATTGGCAGTACAAAATCATATATCTCTGCAGTTGATAGATGTAGTTATCACATATCCATGTGGATAACTAGATTCAGACATATATGGTTGATTTCCGATGGAATCACAATTCTGAATCGAAATACAAAATGCAACATACATTGTGTAAAATCAGTAAGTCACCACAAGACTTATTGTTGTCGGTACATATGGTACAACCGACGTAGTGATATCCTTATACACAAGGATTACTCCTACAATGATGATTATCCATGTTTGTGTGTTTGCAATGAAAACACATGTAATCATCTAGATGGCGGAGTTTAAAATGAAGGATTTGGGTGAACCAAAATACCGCTTGTTACTACAACTTAAGCACCTTCATTCATATATTATGGTATACTATGTTGTCTATATCCAAAATATATTGGAGAACATTGTAGACAAATCTTATCCATCCATAACTCTCATGGTAGTTCATTCTCTAGACATAGAGAAAGACCTATTTAGACCAAGAGATGATGGAAATGAGATATTGGGACTCAACGTTCCATAATGCCATTGGATCCACCAAACACAATTGGTTGGTACTCAAGAATATCTTTCGATATCTCCAAGGCATCAAACATCTTGTCCTGATTTTTCAGTTTCCCAGAAACGTGAACACCAATATCATTGGATAGATCGATCAGATCCCCACTATGTCAGATCGTAGACAAGCTTAATGTTCCTACTAGGTGTAGTAGCCCCCTCATGAAGAGTCTTCGAAACAGACCTCATGACTACATCCACCAACCATTATCTCAACGATAATGTTTCTTGTGTTGCCCGGATGCAAACAGGTTACATAATAAGCAATATCACTATATTGCATATCTTGCAAGTCAAATCATGCGATTGATTTGTTCATCGGGTATCTACCAACTTCTATGTTCCAGAAATGTGTTCATAGAATTGGTAGGTGACGGCTTCGAATTTTGCAAGAATCAGGGGGAGTATCTTTCTGAATTGTTCCTATTCAATGCATCATATTATACTCTTTTTCCCTTCATGAGTTTACTTTACAGGTTCCCGTGAAGGTTTTTAATGAGGTAATATCAACATGAGATCATATGTCATACTTTCAGTTTTCCCCACCGGGGTTTTTAGGAAAGTATATACGACATATTTATTGTCCTCTAAAACTCTATGGGTTTTCTCGTATTGAGTTAAAAGAGACAATAACCATTATATGTTGCATCATATTCTTCTTATTTTTCCCACTGGGTTTGAAGGAGTTTTAGCAACAGATCAAACATCTATCTCCTCACATTTTTCCCACAGAGTTTTTCGAGGAGACTTACTTAAGTTGATGATGATGAAAATTCTCAAAGACAAACCAACTTGGAGGAGCTTTTATGAAGATGATAAAACTACATAGACAAGCGTAGATTAGGGGGAGTGTTAAGACTTAATTAAAACAAGTTAATTAAGGATTAAATCTCCACTTATCCTGACCGTCATATAAATAGACGCGACTTTTGTAAGCGTCGTGTCCCTCCGAATGCGTCTCTTCGGAGACTATAAATATGTAACTTGTCATCATCAATAGACAGTTTTCAATACTATCGATTGTCTCTCGTTTTCTTTCAACACATATGACTTATTGCCTCTGTGTCCCATGAAAAAAAACCCCATGAACAAACTCCGCAGTGAAATGATCAATGTGTTGTGTTGAAAAAAAATTCAGAGAAAAACACATGTTCACTTCATCCGATCAAAGATACAATTTTGACTAAACCGAAACTAATTGGAACCAAATCAATTGAAAACGTATAGCAGACAAGAGATACATTGTAAAGTAACATAATTGAGATTCTTAGACTGAAAATTCCCAAGCCTATGGCCGGAATGGAACTCACCGTACTCGGGAACGTGCCCCTGTTCGTGCCGCCGCATGGGCGCCATCGTTGCCTCTCACACAGCAGCGACGTGATGTGGTCGCCCCCAACACACGATCCCTCAATGTACGTCTCTAATAGGTCCTCCGATGACGGCGATCACCGGCCGCCGCAGCCGCCCTAATCGCCCGTGCGTGGGTGAAAGAAAGAAAAGGGTATGCCCGAAGTGCTGAACTGCAACGAGGAAGGATGCGGGGCTTGATCTGCAATGAAGAAACACTCAGGGTCCGTATCGCAAAATTGTCCGCTGAACGTGCGGAGCGACGGGCCTCGCTGCTGAGTGCTGACGTGTCCCGCCGTGTACCGGCTGCGCGTCGCCAGGACCGTACGTGGTCCGTATTATCGAGTACATGGACTGTAATGAGGCATTATGGGAGTACGAGGACTGTTATAGACATGGCCTGCAAGTTCAAGGATCCGAGATGCATTTTACTCCCTTCTTTTGTATTTTCTCTATGCCTTCAAATACTTTCTTTTTCAGTTCTGCTGGGGCCCCCTCACCCTCCTTGTAAATATGTAGACATGCAAGGTGTTGGGCTCTCTCCTTTAATGAAAAAGATACTGTAGGCGGTTTCCCTGCTGTTTTCTCGTCAAAGAAGATCATTGGTATGTTGTCCAGTTAGGGATGGCAATGGGTCGGGTTTGGGGCGGGTGAAGCTGGTCCAAATCCAACCCATGACCCATCTTCCTACCCTCTGCCCATCCACCAAATTATCCATGGGCATAACTTGTGCCCATGCCCAAACCCGTTCGATACCCACATACCCATGGAGTTCCATGGGCATAGAAAAGTCAGCATGAAACCTTCCCAAATATCAAATCAACTCATCATCATTCACTCACAAATGACAACATAAGCTACATGCATAAGTAGGTAACAAGTAATACGATGAGTCCTTGAGTGTGACATACCAGAGGTTGATTCTGTAGCATATAGCTCATGGCACAAGTTGCATATTTCCTGCCATTTCCCATTGATTCGCTCTTTCTACTATCACTAGCATATGACCTCACATGTCATACGGATATCCATTGGATATCCATGGAGCACAAACTATAACCATGCCCAACCCGGCTGTTCGTGGGTATCCATATCCATGGACCCATGGGCAGAAATGTGCTCCATACCCTTGCCTAACCGGGCCAGGTATCCAGATCCATGGATAAAATTGTCATCCCTATGTCCAATGTGATGTCAGGTAAACCCTGAAACTTGTCTCAAAACCAAAAAATAAACCATGAACTGGAGCTTTAGTTAGCCCGTTTCGTTGTTTTCCTCGCATGGAATAAAGATCTTGAGCCACAAGTTGTGTCTGTGTGCATGTCCAAGCATATGGGAGTGCAGTACTAGCTCTAGCGCCACATTGCTGGGGTCGTGGGATGGCACAATCACCAAATAGAGAGCGTGGCGAGAGATTCAGGAGCTGATCGAGCGGCCAGCTGAGGGCATGTCCAATGCCAAGACTCTTAGGCTGCTGCCAATGCATGGGTGCTTAGATGAGGTGCTGAGCACATTAAATAGCTTAGCAACTATACTTTCCAATACATAGGTGCTTAGCTTATGGTTGCTAAGCTTGCTTCATTTAATGATTTAGCAACTAAAGTTCTTCATGTATTGGTGGGCTCCTTTCTTTTAAATGTTTTGCCTAGGTTCATGCATTTAGCATTGGTTCTTTCTGGGGTCACCACACTCATCTCTCTCCTCTTAAATAACTTGTCACATCAAATTTTTTACGTATGTGAAAGGCTTAACACCTGTACAAAGTGAAGCATTGAGAGGGGCCTTAACTGGGCGCTTAACTACTGCCACCTAACTAAGCGCCTATACAGGAGGCTAGCTTGCAACGCGTAAGTGCCCAACCAGGCGCTTATTCCATGACACAAATCGCCTAAGCGTCCGGCTCCAGGTGTGGCATCGGGCGCCCAGGAATTTGGTCAGTGCCGTGAAAATAGCTGGGATTTTAATCCCTAGCGCCTATCTAAGCGTTCCCATTGTGATGCCCTGACACGTACGACATCCCAACATTGAGTAGAGCCTGTTCGACAACACTCCAGCTCCAAAACACGGCCGGAGCGTGCGGAGCGGTGTGGAACACATCAGCTCTGCGGATCTGATATTCGAGAGCGGAGCGGCGTGCAATACAATTTTGCGGAGCGGCCTGACCCTCGCTCCTCGTTTCAGTAAAATCGAGATCTGTTCAAAATTACAGTGCCATTAATAGGGCCTCGCGGCGAAAATGAGATGCCCGATTGGGTTTTGTAGGTCGCGCAGTCCCTTCCGCGTGGGCGTGGCGCTTGCGTAGTTGCGTTGCACGAGAGCCTCTCATCCTCTCGCCTTCAAACCCCATCCATCTCCTCGATCTTACCCCCCGCGGCCCCGCTCCCGCGCCCACGGCCATGGCGTCTCTCTACCACTCCTCCCTCCCGCTCTCCCCGCCGTCCTCCAGCTGCCATGGTGTCCTCTCCTTGGCCCCTCGAACCGCGGCGCCCTTCGTCTGCCTCTGCAGAGCGCCACCGCAAGACAACCACGACGCGGAGCTCCTCGGCGCGCTCCAGTCCGACGGCAATGGCAGCCTCCTCAGAGAACATCCCGCGTCAGCCAAAGTTCTAGAGTCGGGCTCTGCAGAATTGGGTGACGGCAGCGGCGGCGGGAGGAGGAGCTCTCAGGCTCAGCTCCGGGCGCGTGACTGCGCGAGGCGGATCATGAGCCTCCCCATGGAGAGCGGGTGAAGGTGCTCGACCTCCTGCAGCGCGACGACGCGGCGCTCACCATCTCCGACTACAACGACATCATCTCCGCGCTCGCGAGGGGCGGGGACTACGACTCCGCGGTCGCGCTCTTCAGGGCGCTCGAGCCCAACGGCGTCGTTGCCCCGGACGCCCACTCTTTCGCCATCGCCGTGCAGTGCTTCTGCAGGAAGGGCGCGCCCGACGAGGCAAAGGAGACGCTTGACGAGATGGTGGCTCGCGGTCACCTCCCCAGCGTCGCCGCCTTCTCCGCCGTCGTGGGCTGCCT
Organism: Triticum urartu; assembly: GCF_003073215.2. NCBI lineage: Eukaryota > Viridiplantae > Streptophyta > Magnoliopsida > Poales > Poaceae > Triticum > Triticum urartu. The sequence goes on from NC_053025.1 coordinate 245,407,674, forward strand.
CTGCAAACGTGGACGCGTCACCAGGGCCATGGAGGTGTTCGACACCATGCGTGCCGTCGGGAGCGAGCCCACCATCCGCACGTACAACAGCCTCATCGGCGGGCTCTGCTACGTCGGCCGCCTCGAGGAGGCGCGGGACCTCCTCAACAAGCTCAAGGACTCGCCCAAGCAGACGGCGGACATCTACACCTTCACCATTGTGCTGGACGGGTTCTGCAAGGTAGGCCGGACGGAGGACGCCATGGCCATCTTCGAAGATGCCATCCGGATGGGCCTCTCGCCCACGATATTCACCTACAATGCGCTGCTCAACGGCCACTGCAAGGAGGGGAACCTGCTGAAAGCGTATGACCTGCTCATGGAGATGTGCGACAACGATGACTGCCCGCCGGACAAGATCAGCTTCAGCATTGTGCTGCCGGCGCTGCTGCGGGCAGGCGAGATCTCCGCAGCGTGGAAGACTTTCAAACGCATGGAGCACGCCGGGTTCGAGGCGGACAGCCGAGCACTGGACACGCTGGCCCGGGGCCTATGCCGGCAATGTGCGGCGGACATCTCGGTCCTGAAGGACGCCAAGGAGGTGTTCGGCAAGGTGGTGGCGGCCGGGCACGAGCCGGTGTCGTACACGTACTGCCTGATGGCGCAGGCACTGGCGCGCGGCGGCGAGGTGGACGCAGCCGTGGCCATATTGGACGACATGGTGCGCAAGGGGTATGCGCTGCGGAAGCGCGCGTACACGGACGTGGTGCGCGCGCTGTGCGACCGCAGCAGGACGCACGACGCTCTCCGGGTGCTGGCCGCGGTGATCACGAAGGACTTCGTGCCCGGCCGGAACGCGTTCGACGCGCTGCTCGAAGAGCTCAGCCGGCAGGGGAGGTGGCCCGACGCCATGGCCGTGTACGGCGCTGCGGTGAAGCGGGGCGTCGTGGTGTCGCTGAAGCGTCACGTCAAGGAGGCGCTGGCGCGGGATCAGAAGAAGGAAGAGGCGTGGGAATCGCCCGCACAGTTGTGTGTCCCATAGTGAGAGAGGAGTGTACTGGATCTGGCTTGACCGCTCCCTCCTCATGCTTCCATCCGTGTTCCCACTTTATTTTACGGCTGTCTTTTTTTTAATCTAATTATCTTCTCCCCTGATTTTAAGGGATGGGGCCGGGGCTTATTTTGTTTCAATCAAATCATGCCACGTATGCGGGAGCACGGGATGAGAGCATGCTGGGGGAGCAGACAAGTCTCCCCACAAATACCTTCTTCTTGGAGGCTTTCCATTCGATGCCGAAGACAATGATTTGATTCTGATGTGCAAATGCCTCATGGGTTCTCGTGAAAGAGATTGTGGCATCACTGCACCGGCAATTTCAATGTTGTTTCACAGAAAGGCGGTAGAACTGAGATTAGGGCATCTTCAACGCCAACCCGCAAAAATTCTTCTGCGTCTGTCCGTAAAGAAGGGGGACCAATTCACGGACACGGATGCGAGAGGTAGTCATCCAACCGTAGCCGCATATATTTTCATATAATAATTAGAATCAACTGAACGAAATTCGTTCAAACACGGCCGAATTTCATATAAACATGACGGATTTCATTACGAATACATTTAAATGGTGCTGGCCTGTTAGGCGGGCTCTGAAGTATAGTTTATACCTAACCTAAATGATTGTCGGCATCCGGTTTCTGTGTTTGACCATCAACCCCAAGAACTGAAGCTTCACCGTCTTCAGTCCCGCCTCGTCGCTCTCCAGCCCCATCTCCGTAACCTCCGCCTCAGGAGTCCTGGGAACTGAAGCTATCCGTCTCCACGTCGTCGCCAAGCGAGTAATCAGCCGAAGATGCTCAGCCCATTAAGCTTGGCGTCGACGGGAGGGGAGGAGCGGTGGCCTTCCTGGGACACGAGCGATGGCGACCTACCATGCACTACTCTTTCTCGCTGCCAGCAGCGCCCGAGGACGTGCCGGCTCTTCGTGATCGTGGCGCCCGGGCGCAGCCTCGGTGATTTCCTCCTTGTCGGCCTCGCCGAACAATGCCTCGCCCGCCTCGTCTTCACACTCCTTGCCGGCGGCCGCCACCTCCGCAACCCATTGTCGGTACCGCCAGCGGGCTAGACGGATCTTGCGGGCGGAGCGGTGGTGCTCGAGCAGCGCCTCCTGCTCCGTCAGGTCCGCGTCCGGCGCGACTGTCCTGCCGGCGGTGACCTGCTCCTTCACCTGCAGATGCTCCTGGAGGAGGTTGTGGTTGTAGTTGGCGTCAGCCTGCGTCTGTCGGAACTGCACCTCCCGCACCGTGTCCATATAATGGGCACGGGCCTCACCGATGGTCATGGTGCAATGTACCGGCAAGGGTGGATCAAAGAAGGGTGTCGCGAATGTAGAGGAGGGTGGCGCTGGCTCGTCGTCGAAGTCGTTCTCCATTTGCACGTCCTCCAGCTGCCTGCCGGCTTGCCAGTCCGCAGGAATGGCGCTCATGGCCTTCTTCTGCTCCGATGTCAACCCGTCCCAGAGAGTTTTGGTGGTGGAGGGATCCATGAGGAGTGGTGTGGAGATGGATGACTGGCTATGACCGAAGCACCGAGGCAGTGGTTTATATAACATCGGTAGACGGCGCCGGAGGAGACACCTCGGTAACCGCATGACATCAATGCAGGCGGCAGGCGGACGGACGGCCAGTGTGTTGTTTGAACGTGCGACAGTCGTCGGCACTGGGAAGCAGCGCGGGCGGCGCTCTCCCGGTCGATGCCGGTGCGGTGAGCGTTGGCCGGGCATGAATGCGAGCGCTGACCCTCTGAAGCGGCGCATGTCGATAACACGCAGGAGGAAAGAGTGGTTTCTGGTAGGTCAGGGAGGTCCAAAGCGGGCTTGGGATCAGTCCGGACTCCCACAAATCTCCCTCATTTTTATCTTCGATTTGCAGAAAAAACGAGTCCGCACCACACAGCGAACCGATACAGAATCACATTGGATGGTTTTCGTCGTACTCCGGACAGTTTGAGTGCACTTAGAGCATCTCCAGCCGTTGGCCCCCCAGGGGGCGCCTAAAATCGCCCCCTGGGGGTGAGCCGGCGCAAAAAATCGGCCTGGGGCCGAGTTGGTCCCCAGCCGTCGGCCCCAGGGCCGTCCCCGGGCGCGTTCAAAAAAATTAAAAAATATAGCAAAGTTCAAAGTTCGGCGAAGTTCGACATATATTACATTAAAAAAGCGGGTTTTTATTACACAATATATATAATTAAAAAAAGAACTGGCTAAAAGCGGAGTAGCCGCCGTCGCCGCCGCCGCCGTCGTCGTCCGGCTTCTCCTCCTTGACGTGGCCGTCCCTGGTGGACCCCTGACCGGCATCGCCTATGCGGGCTGGTGGCGGCGGCGCGGTGGTGTCGTCGCTGTCCTCGATGACGACGATTCCTCCTTCGTCACGGCCCCGACGGCGCTGCGCGAATCACCGTAGGGCGGCGCACTGGCGCTCCCTCGCCATCTTCAGGGAGTCCGCACGCGCCCATTCTAGGGCCGCGTCGTCGTCGAGCTCGACGTCGCCGCCGTGCTCCGTCTTCACCGTGGGGAGGCCCGGCTCCGTCTTCACCGGCGCCAGGCCCGGCTCCGTCTTGGGCTTGACGAAGCGCAGAGGAGCCGACGAGGGGGTGGGCCGACCGCCCTCATTGATGATGATACCGGCGCTGCGAGTGCGCCGGCCGAGCGGCGTCTCTGCCGCGGGCTCAGCCTTGACGCCGAGCAGCGCCGGACGAGTGTGAGGAAGAGCGGGAGGAGGAGGAAGAAGAGGAGGCGCCTTACCTCCTGGGCAACCATTGCCCGTCGCGTCAGCGGTGAGCCGTGGCCGTGGCGGCCGCCCTCGCCGGGGGGTATGCCAACGGCGGGTCGTTGCCGCCCTCGAGGTACATCAGAACGCCCTCGAGGGTGCGGCCGGGGACACCCCACCACAGGTGGCGTCCGTCGCCGTTCTTTGGTCCGGCCACCACCGGCGCACCGTTGGTGGATGCCATCCTCTGCTGCTGCCGGCGCTGGAAGTACGCCGTCCACGCCGCTATGTTGTCGGTGGCGTACTCGGGGAGGGCGAGCTGGGCGTCGGTGAGGGAGGCACGCATGACGTCGACCTCGTCGGCGAAGTAGCCCGGTTTCGCCACGGCGTTGGGCAACGGGGGAATGGGCACTCCCCCGTTGCTGAGTCTTCACCCCGTTGGCCCGGCGCGTATGTCTGGCGGCGCCGGGATGTTCACCTGGAACAGGAGCCAAGACTCCTGTTCGCGGAGCGAGCGGCGGCCGAAGCCGTTGGCCGCGGCCTCATCTCCGGGAAATCGCTCGGCCATCGGGAGAGGGAGGGCTCGGCGGCGGCGCTCGGGAGAGATAGAGGGCGGGCTAGGGCTGGTGTGGCCAGAGGCGAGGAAGGCCACCGGCTTATATAGCGGCGCCGCCCCGTGTGTACGCGTGCGAGGGAGAGGAGGCGTCGGCGCGCCGCCCGTGAGGAATCAATGATAAGGCTGACCGGCGGCAGCCTTGCCATTGATTCCCCGCGGGAAACCGAGGCGCTCAGGGAAGAAGACACGCGATGTCGCTGATGCGGCAGGCCTGCGGCTCGTTCGCGCCAAAACCGCTCGCCCCGGCGCCCCCAAGCGCCCCCCAGCGCGCCGGGTTCGACCTGTGTCCACCGACGCTAAATTCGGCTCAGGTCAGCGAAAATCGAGCTTTTAGAGACGCGACTGGACCGATTTTTTTATGCCGCGTGAGAAAAGGTTTAGAAAGGCCTTTCTAAGGCGCGGCTGGAGATGCTCTTACTTTCGTATCGGTTGGGACAGGAGCATCAGCATCCAGTAGTGATGAATGATTCGGTGTCGAGGTTGTACGTTGTTTAGAACTTGTAATTAGATGGATAAGAGAGACTCACTAGATTTATGTATTGTTTTTTGAAAATACTAACACCCATATGTATGGTAATCTTGTAACTCGTCCACACATGTGGATCACTGTCTAGTTAAGTTTACATGAATCTTGACAGACACTGAGATAGTTTTCACGTGCGATATAGGACGGGGCTGATGTGTGGGTGTTGGAGAGTTTGCCCACGCCTCGCAACATGTGGCCACCACATAGTGCATGCGCGTGTAGGCGAACTGCTTTGCGCCCACACAACACTCGTACATTGTTGTATGGCGATTGCAGTTACGCGTACGTGACAACTTGGTAAACACGCATGACAATTATGATTTGTTGTTAGACGGCAACTGCAGTTGCGCGTACGTGGCAACCAGATAAACACATATGGCAACTGCGATTAACCATACATGACAACTATGATTAGACTATATATGACAACTAGGTAAACACACATAGCAACTACTGTTTGACTCGTACATTATTGTATAACGACTACAGTTACGCGTATGTGGCAACTAGGTAAACATACGTATGTGGCAACTAGGTAAACACACATGACAACTATGATTTGTTGTTAGACGGCAACTGCAGTTACGCGTACATGGCAACCAGATGTGATAAGTAGTTAATCACACACGATAACTATGGTTCAATTAGACGCGGCAACTATCAACAACATTTATCACCCTGGATAACTACATCTGCCATCCCGAACGACAACTAAATCGTCATCCGCCAGATACCTCGCGTAGCTGCGTCAGAACACGTGTGGGCAATTCATACGTTCACCACATACGTTCACCCACACACAACACGTATAGGTGTCTCCTGCTCACGCCACACACGTGGACGAACAGTCTAGCCCGCAGCTGAATTTGACATGCATCTTTATTTATTGACGACACCAGAACTCACATGAACAAACACGTACTAGAACACAACACACACTAGCGACACAAACACGGAAACAGACGGCGCAAACACGCGCATGATGTACAGAAGTTTCGACCAGAAGAACACATGTAAGATCGATCATCTGCTAAATAAAGCATTAAGCAGATGGCTAGCCGCGTGCGCTCACTCCCTCGCCACTTGCTTCATAACAAACGGTTCCCTCTCCTTCCGCCCCTTCTCCTTCTCCGGCAAGGGCGGCTCGATCACCGCCACCGTCTGGGCCTCCACCACCTTCCTCAATTCCTTCTGAGGGACGCCCAACCCGGCCGCGAGCTCCGGCCCGAGCATCATGCGGAGGACAGAGGTGGGGCCGGTCAGGAACTGCGGCTTGTTCCGCCGCGCCGACGTGGTGAACCCGAAGAACACGAACGGCCCGCCCCGCGACGCCACCTGGACGAACGGGAGGTGGCGTGGGATCCAGAACACGTCGCCGGCACGCACCTCCGCGCTCATCGCAAGCGACCCGTTGGGGAAGACCACCTGGATGACGCCTTCCCCGGCGAGCACCACGCCGTACTCCGTCGCCCTCGGGTTCACGTGTGGCGCCATCATCGAGCCCTGCACATTCCAGGCCACACCCACACGCAGCATTGATCAGCTTCGCCGCAGTGGTCTGAAATCTTTACCGCTCTGATGGATGGTTCAGAAGAGCAAAAACGTACGGCGGTGAGGTTGACGAGATAGACGCCGATGTCGGAGTGGTCCAAGGGCTCGTAGTCGTGCTTGTCGACGGAGATGCTCCAGCCGTAGGTGTTCCGGAAGCTGGGCTCGTGGTCGAACAGGTTGTAAGGCTCCGGCGCGCGCAGAGTCTTGTCCGACTTCTTGTTCAGCTCCCCTCCGATGAACCTGCTCATCAGTTTCCTCCACGACCAAGTCCAAGTGGATTGCCCGCTACCGGGTTCGTCGTCGTCGCCTCTCCCCACTGGTCTCCATGGCTCGCTCTCCCTTCCATTTTCCCCCACATCACGCTCGCCTCCCTGTCCATGCTCTTTGCCACCGCTCCCGGACTCCGTTGTGTAGGACACGAAAGGGCCCCCGGTTCCACCGGTTCGCACGGGTAAGATTCTTCCCAGTTCGTCGTAAGTGGTCTGAACACGAGACATGAGAAACAAAATAATCCTGGTGCCATGCGTGTGAATTTGCTACTGAACTTAAATTAATGTGAAATGTTGAGACGAATTTAGCTAGCTCACGTTGAGAGCGGTGACAAGAATCTTTGGCTCGAATCCGGCCAGCACTGACGTCTGTTTCCCTCCCCCACCAAGATAGAAGGACTGCATCGTATCGTCAATTCGTCAGTAATTCGGTAGTCTGGTCAAGATGTAAATAATCAACAAGGGCTAAATCTCATTAGTTAAATGATTGCAGATGCAGAACAAACAGGGCATACGCATGACCTGATAAGGTGCGAAGCCTGCGCTATCCGAGGCGTCGATACTGCATATGATGTGCAGCCTCTGGCCTTTGCCTGTGTTGACCATGTAGAAGATGGAGCCGGCGTCGATCTGTAGGACGTCGCCCATCTTGAGCTGCTTCTCCACGAGACCGCCCTTGTGGATCCATCCAACCTTCACATCCCCTGCTCAGATAGAATTCATAATAAAAACATATAAACGGGTGTGGGTTGATTTTCGCAAAAAAAAAAAACAAGAACGGTGAGCAGTGGTTGGATCGGTATGCACCTCGCTGCACGAAGAGGATGAGGTTGGAGTCGATGTACTGCGGCACGAACAGCGTCTTGGGCTCCATGGTTATGAAGCCGATGTGCATGAGCCCCTCCCGGCAAGCTCCGCACTCGGCGGACCACCCGCCGTGCTGCCACGGTGCTTCCGGCACGGGCAGCCCGCGCACGACGTGCACACTCCCACCTTCCGACTCCACCACCTTCTCCACCTTGTCCAGCAAGAACAGGCCTTTCCCAGTCCCGCCACCCCCGCCGCCGCCCTTGGCCTCTTCCTCCGGCCGCCACTCCCCCTCCCCCTCCTCCCATCTCTCGCGTGAACGCGGAGTCCCCATCGCCGACCACCCCGAGAGGAGGAGAAGCAGCACGAGCAGCAGCGCCATGCCGGCAACCCCGCGACGCATCATCCGCTAGCTCGCACGATTTCTCGGCTTGCAGTATGGTTTCTCGATGCGAGCCGTACTGGGTGTGACTGACTATGTGACTGTGAGAGAGACGGTGGCGAGGTGCTGTTAAAGGGGCGAGCGACGGGTGGAGGGGGAGTAAGCTCCACGTGTCGTCGTGCATGGGCAGCCTCATGTGCTACACGTAGCGCGCCCGTGGATGAGGACGCAGGTGGCCGGCCGGCTGCTTTCCAAGTGTGCTATTGCTTGGCACCAAGACTTTTCTTGCCTCGTGCCTCGACGAAAGATCGAGTATAAGTGCGTGTACGTACGCTCGCCGCTCAAGACCGATCGAACGTTTGTGGGTGTTGTGAGAGGTTTAGGTGCTACGGAAGTACATAAGCTCACATGCAAATCTTTTTCCAGTTTCAGAAAAATAAAAAAGCTCAGGTGCTCGGAAGCTCCCAACCGTCGGATTTAAAGATCCGATGGTCAGAGGATACCTCGGGCCTGCATGTAATTATCAGTTTTTTTGTTTTTGCTCATAAATTTGCACAAGCTATCATCGTAGATCTAAGATTCAATGCCTTGGAAGCTCCCAAAGCACCTAAGCACGTAGCATCAGATATTTTTCGTGTGCACCAGAGCATTTCTGTTGAATATATGATTGTGCAAGTATATTGTATATCTTGGCCCACCTTCTAATCATTGTATAGTTGAGGTTCAGGCCCATCTTGTACATCCATATTTACATGCGTTATGCACCGATCAATACATCGAGTTGCATTGTCAAAACATTCTTTTTCAACATGGTATCTCTACTCCTATAAAAATCTGAGTTGGTGATGATGGTGTGCATGTCATCCATCATTTTCGACCATCTGATTTGCATCCGACGCATAGAAGGCAACCCCACTTCACATTTGCAAAGAAACCCCTCGTTCCATTCATCCGATTCCATCCAGTCCCACCTTATCCGATCAGCGAAGGAATCGATATTTCTAGAAACAAATGGAAGCAAACTGGCAGCGATGGCTACTGCTGGGGTCGTCTGCCCCCAACTCCTCTCCACCGGAGCAGCCTCAACGCCCACCGCCACACCACCTCCACCTTCCCCTCCTCCCCATCGTCTCCTCTCCTCCTACCCCGTCTCATGCGACACTGACATCGTCAAGTACGCCGCCGACGCCGTCCATTGGTCGAGTCCGCAACGCCTCTCCTGCCCACTCCTCAGATTCAGCAGACCCGCCGCCCACCACGTCTCCCTCCTCCCCCTAGCCCATCTTCTCCGAGGACCGCGTCGGCAAGTACGCCGCTAGCGGCGTCTGCGCCTCGTGTCCATGAGGACTCTTCTGCTTCCTCATCTGAGGCTGTGATGCAAGAGACCTGCCGCCCACCACCTCCCCTTCCTCCTCGCCGACCTCTTTTCATATGTGATGGGCATTCAAAATTTGTCATTCCAGCTTCCCCCGTCTGGATGCTGTATCAGTAACAGTTGGAGAAGTCTAACTGAATTATACTCATTGTAGATAGTTATTTCCTTTTTCTAATGCCTATCATACTGACTCCTACATTCTTAGATGCCTTTTTTATCTATCATGTCTACAGTTTTAATGCATTTTATAGCTTGTTTCATTCTAATTTGTTTGCAGTTTGAATGCATTCTTTTGTAGCCATGGATGCCTTATTTTTTCCTACATATGTATATCACATGCCTGAAGAAGAAGATGACAAGTACATCACCTTGGCTGGGATAGGTATTTCCAGTGCCATGGATGCCTTATTTCTTTGAACCGGTATTTTCGCACTAGCAACTCTATGTTGCTCTTTCTAGAGCTACATGCATAAGTAATATGAAAGATTCTTTCTGTCCTGAATAAGCAAAAGGAAGGCCAGTCCAACTCTGTTGCAAATTTTACAAATAACATAGTCTACAAAGAAGTTCTCAATGTGCAGTCCAAGGTATGAACCACTCAACTACAATTTGGTGGCTGGAGGAAATCCGGTCTATCTAACTAGGGTCAGTAATGTGAAGTTGCTTTCCCTCTACTGTTCTTAAGTAAGTTACATGCTTCAGCATCCATGATATTCAAGCCGCACTCCACTTTTTCTTTTACAGAAACGTGGTTGATGTAAGAAAGTTACAAGAGGTCCAGTACCAATTTTTTCTGTATGTGTGCACTTGCCCCTTCCATATACACATGATTCAAAAGCATCCTTTCATGTACATTTTGTTTTTTAGTGACTGCTAATGGAATGGCTTGTTTTGTTTTCTATAGCTGTTCCAAGGAAAGGAACAATTTTATCGCAGTAGTTTTTCTAAGGCTGGATGCGAAAATATGTGTTGGCGATCGCTGGTTGAGCTGGTGCTATGGGCGATCTGGCATGAGCGCGGTCGTTACATTTTCACAATCCAGAGTAATCGGCTTTCTCTCCTATTTTTCATGTGTTTTGTATGGTATTTATTCCTCTATCAATGAAATCAACAATTCTGTTGTTGGGGTTTAAAATCTCTGTTGGAGCTTTGTTCTTGCCCGGCTCTGATATGCATATTGTATGAATAAACTTCAGATGAGAGGCATTCATATTGCAGTCAATTATTCATGTACATGCACCATTTTTTAACCAACATGCAAGACTTTGAAGTTCTGCATACTCTATTATGTATGCAAGTTTTGTATCAAGTGTTTTTAATTGTGTTTTCCATATGAGTTCTCGTGGCCAGTTGCTGATTATGATATATTTGTAGGGCTATAACACACTCTGGAACTATTTATCAATATTTAACAATGGTTGATCACGCTTCCAATATTGCAGATGTTACGCAATACTGGGTCCGCTAACAGCAGCATTTTGACCCATCTGCGTCATCAGGCCCAACCGAAGAGCAACACCAACTTATGAGAGGCCACGGGCCTTCCCCCTCAAAAGACTAGCCTCTAAGGAGGGGACACCCCCGCCCTTATAAGTCGTGTTATGTCTCCCCCCACAACCAATGTGGGACTAAACCCAACAATCTCTCACTCATACGTCGGTCACCCATGGGCCTGCTAACACCAGCGTTTCCGGCCCACCAACCATGACCGACCTCCCGTGAGTCAGCCAAGATTTATTCTGGGCACATGTGCTCTGATACCAATTGTTACGCAATCCTGGGTCCGCTAACAGCAGCGTTCCGACCCATCTGCGTCACCAGGCCCAACCGAAGAGCAACACCAACTTATGAGAGGCCACGGGCCCTCTCCCCCCAAAAGACTAGCCTGTTAGGAGGGGACACCCCTACCCTTATAAGTCATGTTATGTCTCCCCACACAACCGATGTGGGACTAAACCCAACAGGAGATTGCTATGCTTCAAGATAATGTTATGTGGTTTGATTATTATTTTGTTCAATTCTTGCAAAGTGGTTTGAGATGTCACAACATTGATTTATTTGAGCTATTATTTATCTTTATCTTTTGCTGGTGGGAGGCATGTTGCATCAAACATGGAGATATGACAGATCCGCGGGATGGGCTGGTGGCGGATTATGATATGTGCTATAACAGATTGAGCCCATCGGACTAGAGTCGAAGGATAAGTTGGTAGTCGCTACACTTCCATTGCACAAATTCATGGGGGACAAACATCGATATTATCACATTTTATTCTTCCATTATGTGTATTAATGTTAGGTTAAAGTGGGGTGCTTAATGTGTTATCGTTTCTGATAAAGCTGGTCAGTGTCATCATAGTTGTGGATGGATTTTCTATCTATCGCATGCTCTCTGTCCCCTTGAGTTAAGATAGAGTGAGCAATGAACAAGTCTTCCAACAAGATGAATATTGAGAAGAAAATGTTTGGCTTGAAGGACGGGGTTTATTGGTTAGAAACATTATGTTTGATTGTGCTTGATGTACACCTATCAACATATAACATCGCTTTGATGGATGTATTGATATTTTTATATTATTCCGTAGCAATGTACATGTACTTGATTATAACTTATGCCCATATAATATTTTGTGATTCCGTAGCGTAGCACGGGCATCTTACTAGTCATACCTAAGATCCTAACCCTACTCCCTGCCGCCGCCGCTGTTACACCCGACGCCGCTGCCGCCTCCTCCCCTACCCGCTTCCGCACCCCTCTCCCCTAACCCTAACCCCCGGCTGCGCCACCACCCCTAGCCGCGCCGCCCCTCCCGAGCCGCGCCACACCACCTCTCCTCCCGCATCGCATGGCGTCCCTCGGATCCTCCGCCTCCGCTCGCACCAACCCGTTTGCCGGCCCTGACCCCGTCCTCATCCATGATCTCAATATCCTCGGTCGAGTTCCCGTCGTCCTCGATCACCTCACCTCCACCTACTATGCCTGGAAAAAATATTTCTCCCTTGTGTTCCGTGAGTACAATCTTCGGGATCACGTTCATGGCTCCGTGGATTCCCGGTTCATGGAGGACGATGAGGAGTGGATGACCATCGACACCACTCTCATCCGTTGGTTCTACACCACCATCTTGAATGACCTCTTCCACATGGTGGTCTCTGCCGAGGATGATGCTCACGCCATCTGGACCAAGCCCAACGGTCTCTTCACCGACAACGCGCTCCAGCGCAAGGTTTTCTTGCACATCGAGTTTTTGGGTGTCATCAGCACGATTCGTATATTGACGACTATTGCATGCGCCTCAAGAAGCTCGTCGACGAGCTCCGTGACCTCGGTGACAAGGTCTCCGACGAGCTTCTTCTCAGCACGCTCATTGTCGGCCTGAACGACGACTTCGGGAACGCCGCCTCCAACCTCCCCCTCATCACCGATCCGACTTTTCCCAAGGTTGTGGCATACCTGAAGCTGGAGGAACGGAGGATGAGGATGTGGTGCACTCGGGCCACTCACATGGCCCTCACCGCCGGCACCCGCAGTGGTGCCCCGCCCACCGCCTGACTCCTCAGCCGCGGCCCAGTCTGGGCCCCTTCCAGACGCCGCCTAAGGGAGTCTTGGATTAAGGGGTCCTCGGGCGTCCGGGCTATGTAACATGGGCTGGACTGATGGGCTATGAAGATACAAGACAGAAGACTTCCTCCCGTGTCCGGATGGGACTCTCCTTTGCGTGGATGGCAAGCTTGGCATTTGGATATGTAGATTTCCTTTCCTTTGTAAACCGACTCTATACAACCCTAGGCCCCTCCGGTGTCTAATATAACAGGAGGGTTTAGTCCGTAGGGCAATCACAATCATACATGCTAGACATCTTAGGGTTTAGCCTATTTACGGATCTTCATGGTAGAATCAACTCTTGTAATCCTCATACTATCAATGATCAATCAAGCAGGACGTAGGGTATTACCTCCCATCAAGAGGGCCCAAATCTGGGTAAACATCGTGTCCCCTGTCTCCTCTTACCATCGACCCTAGACGCACAGTTCAGGACCCCCTACCCGAGATCCGTCGGTTTTGACACCGACATTGGTGCCTTCATTGAGAGTTCCGCTACGTCGTCATTGCTACCTCTTGAGCACTGCGTTGGTTTTCCCTTGAAGAGGAAAGGGTGATGCAACAAAGTAGCGTAAGTATTTCCTCAGTTTTTGAGAACCAAGGTATCATCCAGTAGGAGGCCACACGCAAGTCCCTCGTACCTACACAAACAAATAAGAACCTCCAACCAACGGGATAAAGGGGTTTTTAATCCCTTCACGGTCACTTACGAGAGTGAGATCTGATAGATATGATAATGATAAGATAAATATTTTTGGTATTTTTATGATATAGATTGAAAGTAAAAATTGCAAACTAAAATAGATTGGAAACTTATATGATGGAGAATAGACCCGGGGGCCATAGGTTTCACTAGTAGTTTCTCTCAAGATAGCATAAGTATTACGTGGGTGAACGAATTACTGTCGAGAAATTGATCAGAATTGAGCATAGTTATGAGAATATCTAGGTATGATCATGTATATAGGCATCACGTCTGAGACAAGTAGACCGACTCCTGCCAGCATCTACTACTATTACTCCACACATCGACCGCTATCTAGCATGCATCTAGAGTATTAAGTTCAAACAAACGAAGTAACGCTTTAAGCAAGATGACATGATGTAGAGGGCTAAACTCATGCAATATGATATAAACCCCATCTTGTTATCCTCGATGGCAACAATACAATACGTGCCTTGCTGCCCTACTGTCAGTGGGAAAGGACGCCGCAAGATTGAACCCAAAGCTAAGCACTTCCCCCATTACAAGAAAGATCAATCTAGTAGGCCAAACCAAACTGATAATTCGAAGAGACTTGCAAATATAACCAATCATACATAAAAGAATTCAGAGAAGATTCAAATATTGTTCATATATAAACTTGATCATAAACCCACAATTCATCGGTCTCAACAAACACGCCGCAAAAGAAGATTACATCGAATAGATGTCCACAAGAGAGGGGGAGAACATTGTATTGAGATCCAAAAGGAGAGAAGAAGCCATCTAGCTAATAACTATGGACCCGAAGGTCTGAGGTAAACTACTCACACATCATCGGAGAGGCTATGGTGTTGATGTAGAAGCCCTCTGTGATCGATGCCCCTCCGGCGGAGCTCCGGAAAAGGCCCCAAGATGGTATCTCACGAGTACAAAAGGTTGCGGCAGTGGAATTAGGGTTTTGGCTCTGTATCTGGTAGTTTGGGGGTACGTAGGTATATATAGGAGGAAGAAGTACGTCGGTGGAGCAACATGGGGCCCATGAGGGTGGAGGGCACGCCTGGGGGGGGGGGGGGGGGGGGGGGCGGGGGGGGGGGGGGGGGGGTAGGCGCGCCCCCTACCTCGTGCCTTCCTGGTTTCTTTCTTGACGTAGGGTCCAAGTCCTCTGGATCACGTTCGTTCCAAAAATCACGTTCCCGAAGGTTTCATTCCATTTGGACTCCGTTTGATATTCTTTTTCTGCGAAACTCTGAAATAGGCAAAAAAACAATTCTAGGTTGGGCCTCCGGTTAATAGGTTAGTCCCAAAAATAATATAAAAGTGTATAATAAAGCCCAATAATGTCCAAAGCAGAATATAATATAGCATGGAACAATCAAAAATTATAGATACGTTGGAGGCGTATCAAGCTTCCCCAAGCTTAATTCTTGCTCGTCCTCGAGTAGGTAAATGATAAAAATAGAATTTTGATGTGGAATGCTACTTGGTATAATTTCAATGTAATTCTCTTAATTGTGGTATGAATATTCAGATCCGAAAGATTCAAGACAAAAGTTTAATATTGACATAGAAATAATAATACTTCAAGCATACTAACTAAGCAATTATGTCTTGTCAAAATAACATGGCCAAAGAAAGTTATCCATACAAAATCATATAGTCTGGCTATGCTCTATCTTGACCACACAAAGTATTTAAATCATGCACAACCCCGATGACAAGCCAAGAAATTGTTTCATACTTTTGGTGTTCTCAAACTTTTTCAATCTTCACGCAATACATAAGAGTGAGCCATGGACATAGCACTATATGTGGAATAGAATGGTGGTTGTGGAGAAGACAAAAAGGGAGAAGACAGTCTCACATCAACTAGGCGTATTAACGGGTTATGGAGATGCCCATTAATAGATATCAATGTGAGTGAGTAGGGATTGCCATGCAACGCATGCACTAGAGCTATAAGTATATGAAAGCTCAACAAAAGGAACTAAGTGGGTGTGCATCCAACTCGCTTGCTCACGAAGACCTAGTGCATTTTGAGGAAGTCCATCATTGGAATATACAAGCCAAGTTCTATAATGAAAAATCCGCACTAGTATATGAAAGTGATATCATAGGAGACTCTCTATCATGAAGATCATGGTGCTACTTTGAAGCACAAGTGTGGTAAAAGGATAGTAGCATTGTCCCTTCTCTCTTTTTCTCTCATTTTTTTATTTGGGCATTTTCTCTTTTTTATGGCCTTTATTTATTTATTTAGTCCGGAGTCTCATCCCGACTTGTGGGGGAATCATAGTCTCCATCATCCTTGCCTCACTTGGGACAATGCTCTAAAAATTATGATCATCACACTTTTATTTACTTACAACTCAACAATTACAACTCAATACTTTGAACAAAATATGACTCTCTGTGAATGCCTCTGGCGGTGTAACGGGATGTACAATGAATCAAGAGTGACATGTATGAAAGAATTCTGAACGATGGCTTTGCCACAAATACGATGTCAACTACATGATCATGCAAAGCAATATGACAATGATGGAGCGTGTCATAGTAAACGGAACGGTGGAAAGTTGCATGGCAATATATCTCGGAATGGCTATGGAAATGCCATCATAGGTAGGGTATGATGGCTGTTTTGAGGAAGGTATATGGTGGGTGTATGATACCGGCAAAAGGTGCGCGGTATTAGAGAGGCTAGCAATGGTGGAATGGTGAGAGTGTGTATAATCCATGGACTCAACATTAGTCATAAAAAACTCACATACTTATTGCAAAAATCTATTAGTTATCGAAACAAAGTATTAAGCGCATGCTCCTAGGGGGGTAGATTGGTTAGAAAAGACCATCGATCGTCCCCGACCGCCACTCATAAGGAAGACAATCAATAAATAAATCATGCTCCGACTTCATCTCATAACGGTTCACCATACGTGCATGCT